>NC_088864.1:52385292-52462371 GCF_032884065.1 Artemia franciscana
AAAAAAAAAATCGTGTAGGAATTCTGTCAAGTTCCCCCAGGCGCAATCTATTTAAAGGCGAACTGCCATAGTAAACAAAAGTTACATTACAGTTAATCTTAAGAGTAAACGTTTATGACGGAAAGAAACTTATGGTGACTTCAGAAAAAGCCTAAAACCCCTAGAAATTGGTTTCTAATTGAAATTGCACCATGTCGGAAATCTGACATAGGAGAATTACATTGAACAACAAGGAAAATCATTTTTTTCCGTTTGTAGCGCTGATGTGTCTTCTGTTTTTTCCTCCAGGGCTGGCGGGCTATCAGAAAATCATAGAGAGATGTTTAATAGTTCATTTTAAAGGAAATTTCAATCTACCGTCGCTTTTGTGATTAACATAAAGTAATTTATGGAATAAAATCAATTTTTACGAAAAACTGGATTTTTTACTGACTTTGCTGCCTGATTCCCTGTGGTTCGTCTTTTACTATCCAAGTAAGAAAAGGCCATAGCTTTTTCCTTTCTGTTATCTACACTTATATGATCACTTTTGCAGCAGTTGTTCCAACCTAGTAAAATTATTTTAATAAGTGTAACTTTTAGAATCATCATATCTGTTCGTTTTAAGGTTTAATATTCTTCTTAATTTCATTTGAAAAACTTATTTCTTTTATGTAACGTATAAGGGAAATGGACTGAAAAACCCTAACCTCTAGCTTAGAAACAAGTTTTGTTTTGTCTTTTAGTCACGCAGTTGGGATTTCAGCTTGAGAATACGGCATCCAGAGTGTGAATTTATCTCTAGCAATCCACTGTAGGGGTCAGAATCTCATTCCTGTTATAAGATTGTGTGACAGCGTCTCCGTATGAATCCAAGCAAGAAGGAGAAGAAATATAAATATGTGATTGAACACGTGGACACGCGGGATTGAACCTCCAAACCTTCGATCAGAAAGTGTGGCTTTATCCACTACGTCATCACAAGGTAATTGTAATTGCCTTGCAACACGTGGGATTGAACCTTCAAACCCTCGAGGTACCAATATAGAGCTGGATCGACTCTGGCTGACCTTACAGAGTCACGCACTTGACCCCCGTCCCAAATTAAATAACTGGCAATGACAGGGATCGAACCCGTGCCCCTTGGACGAAGAACTCTCAGACCAGCGTGCCAACCACTTAGCTAGGACGGCTCCTATCATAAAGTGCGGGCCTGGGGCATCCAGAGTTTGAATTCACTATGTGACAGCGTCTTTGTATTAATCCAAGCAAGAAGGAAAGGAAAAAGAAACGGGATTCATCTGTGGTTGGTAATACGGGACCCGGAGTTTGAAATAAGCTGCAGCAATGCACTGTAGGGCTTGGAATTCCACTCTGGCGATGACGTTATGCGAAAGCGTCTCTCTACTAACCCATTTAAGAAGAAATAGACGCAGTTGTGCTGTTGTCTTGGAGTCGTGCAATGGGACTGATATCTGCTTAGTAATACAGGACCCAGAGTTTGAACTCGGTTGCAGCATCACACTGCAGCGCTTGGTATTCGATTCTGGTGATGATATTATGCGAAATCGTCTCTATACTAACCCAATCAAGAAGAAGTAGATGTAGTTGCCCTACTGTCCTTGAAAAGTGCAGCCGGATTGATATCAGCTTGGTAATACATGATCCAGAGTTTGAACTCAGCTGTAACAAAACATTGCACCGTCTCCATAACCATCCAAACAAGAAGAAAAAAGAGGAATAAATAAAACAAATGGAAAAGTGAACAAGAAAGAAGTGAAATATTGGGAAGAGCTATCAGAGCTTTTCAGAGCTTAAGAATACTTGCACAACGAGAGAAAAAATACTATATGAGATCTAAGATAAAGACCACACATTGGATAATTAGGGTATTAGTTAATTCCAGTGTTCAAGCCATTTCTTGCGAATGGTAAAATCTGAAAATTAACGTCAGTTAATATCAGTCATCGGAATGGTCTGAATTTGGTATTAGAGAAGTGGTTTTGGTTTTGTGGTTGAAATGGAGCTGAATCTTAAAGGATGATATTCCGTAGTAACAAATTCTCTAGAAACAGAAAAAAAACCGCTTTGCTGAAAAATTAGTTTTTGCAATGATAATATTTACTGTACTATTAACTTCTAATAAACAATTAACTCGAAATGTAAAAAAAAAAGATAAAGAATACGGCATTGGACTTTACAGTCCCTACCGGTGGTGCCGACCTCCGTTTCTTAGCCCTTCAGCCAGGAAGTGCAATGGGAGGTTGTGGGCCAATCATTCTTTGCTTTCGCACACCCTTTCTGTTTACCTTCCCCAGATTCCTCCAGGTACCGATTTAGAGCTGGTTCGACTCTGGTTGAGCTTACAGAGTCACGCCACTGACCCCCCGTCCCAAAGCAAATAATTGGGTACACTAGGATTCGAACCCTCGCCCTTTTGGACAAAAGATCCTAAATTCAGCGCACCAATCCTCTCGCCAGTGCACCAACTAACTCGAAATGCTCAGTTAAAATTTTCCCAGTAACTGTGATGAGCGATTTACCCTTTTTGTCAATGGCTTTAAAATGTCGATTGGATAGCTGTGTTAGATATAATAGTTGTTATCCAGGTTTAAGTCTGCATAATTCCTCTACTCCGTGCATTCTATTTCTAGGTTTGGTTCGTTGTTCAATAGGACGAATAGAAAGTATTGCAGACACTTTGTCGTTCCCAACTCCTTCTGGTATGTCTCATTCTCCATCAAAAGTTGAATCTGGGACGAATACTGACCTATCGCGGCGATCGAAACTGAACCGGGACAATAGTTTGACTATTCTCAGTCCCTTTGATGAACAAGATGAATGGGCTAAAATTACCGAAATACTAGGAACTTTTGGGGAAAAGCTTGGAAGAGATTCGCTTCTCATGAAGGACATCCAGAAAGAATTTCAGGACAGACTAGGTAAGCAATAATAACACTGATGTCAGCTACCTTTACACCTACTACACACTTTTGTGACAAAGCTACAGCTTTAAATTTCCCTAAAAGGACAAGATACTCATATCATTGGGCTTGTTGGTTTAACATCACCGAGTCTGAACTATGACATGACTTCGACCTTTTCTTCGAAAATGGTCTAAAATTGCATAAAAATAGAGAACTTTCCTTTTCAAGTAGTTTTAACTATATTTTTCAGTCTAAGAAATACAAGGTAAATTTAACAATGTAATTCAGTGAATTGATAAAGCTGAATTTCAGGTATCGAGTGATAGCAGAATTTTTGTCTTTTGTAGGAGCATTCAAATTGTAGAACTGTAAAAAACAGCATGTCAAATACTCGCGCGGGGAACATAAACCTTTAGCTTTGAACGTGAAATAAAAACAAAAAGAAATAAAAACGGAAAAAATTGGATATTTGTAATCTTCCCTTAAATGTTCTTAATTTATATAAACAAACAATATAGACCTCATTTTTTATTAATGCTCTTGGAATTAACCACCAACCACCCATGCTTATTAGGTTTTGTCCAGCAGTGTGTCTGATGAGAGGGGGATGGTCTTAGTCTAAAAGTTTTTGCTTTGAACAAAGTTTTTTTTTATTTGCATTTAGCACTTTATTACTTGGTATGTACAAGGTAATTTGTGCGATATATCTTTGTCTTTATAAACCCCCCTTATAACTTGGTTTTCTAAAATATTCTAAAATATTAAAAATATTCTAAAATATATATATTCTAAAATATATGTTACAGTTTTTTTTTATATAAAAGCTATTTCTTTATAAAAGCTATTTTTTATAAAAAAGCTATAAAAATTTTCTTTATAAAAGCTATAAAAGCTATTTTTTTTTTATATAAAAGCTGTTTCTTAGTGATTAATTAGAAAAAATTATGAAAACTAAAGAGCAAATTAAAAACTTGACACTAACAGAAATATCTATGGAGGGAGAAATAAAACTTCAAGCAAACCAAAATGGAAGTGGGTAATGGATTACCACCAATAATGGTGGGTTTGCCACCCTCCCAAAGTTTAGAATGTCATTCTTAGTTTACCAAAAATAAATAAAATTTGAAGTCTTGGAAATGGTGATGAAAATAGGATAATTTTAAAACAACTAACTTAAAAGTATTTATGTTGAGAAATTGTTGAGAAATATACACCATAAATCAATGTATTTGTTTTCCACCCCTCGAATTCCCAGATAGATTCTGCTTTACTGCATCATTTCTACTTTACTGAAAAACTTGATGAATAGCTTTATTGAACTTTTAGTTTAACTGATTGGTTTCCAATATGTTTTAGAGAAAAAAAGCTTATAAATATGTATTAAATATTAAACCAGATAATTGAATTGACAATGACTAATATATTGATATTTAAAAAAAAATCCCAGCAGCTGAATCATTATTTAATTTCTTGTTGTTATAATAAAAAAAGAAAATAAATGACTATCTAGCCTTTCATGAGTTAAAAGGGCGAAAATAGCATCGCTGTTTTATGCCATTTAGGTTCGTTCTTTGCGAATCTTCACTGTTCATATTGATTTCCATTCATGACTTTGCATGGAAGAGCTTCTTTTTTCAAAGTTTAATTTCCCTTTGTTTTTTTGTTAACGTTTTTTTTTATATTATCTATTATAATATTCGCTAAGAAATTCAGTTAATAATATCAGTTAGTGTTCTATGTTTCACCGATATCCTCAGATTGGTAACCAGTAATCTTAGGAATCCGTAAGTATCAAGTTCGATGCAATGTGTGAAACATGTGATTAATTTCTGTTGATGTTGGAATTATATGTTTTATATTTTAACCTTGGATTTTTATCCAACAAATATATAAATCCTTGGTGTCGGCACTTGGCATTTTTAATTTAACAGTCTCGCCACATCTTAACTATGGTGTCTGTAATACTCAGAATTTTTGTCTTTAAATTCTCTTTAAGTGTAGTGAGGCTCTCCAAAAATATATAAAACATGCAACTTATTCCACTGATTTTCTTCAAGTTTTAAATATATATATATATATATAGATGAGCGCTGACGTTACCTTGGGTTATATTACTTCCTTTCAGTTGCTTGTAGCTTTTAACTGGAGAATTATCATGCAAAAAAAAAAAAATTGGACAAAATGTGCTTCATTTTTGTCGCAGAATTTGAAAGTGGAAGATAGTTGAATTCCTAAATTTTTCTATTTGGGTTTCTAGAGTTGTAAGTTCTGCCCCCAACAATGGGGGTGTGAACCGGTTATTTTTATTCTCTCCAATTGTAATGTGCCCCTCCAATAATCAACAAAAATAAAGCAACCTATCTATCGCTTAGCTTTTCACACATTTATCATTATTGAGATGAATTCGACACAATGTGTGCATAGTCTTTCTCTTTCATGATTATTGTTTTTAATTGTATTTCAATGTTTTCGTTGTCACAGGTGTATCTGATGACTGTGATGAAAACCAAAAGCCCTTAACTGAAGTCGGATCATGGCTGAGGGACCTTGGGCTTAAGGAATACGAAGAACTTCTTGTTCAGAATGGATTTGATGATTTGCGATTTCTGGTAAGTTTTTAGCTTTCCTCCGTTTGAGCAATTGTGTTGCATTTTAAAAGCTTAAAACGAGTACTCAGACAGCGTTATTAAAAAGGTCAGGCATTATGCTTGGAACGCTTGTTATTATATTTGTTCCCCAAGCAAACATAACAAATGGCTATTGGTTTTTATTAGTTAATGGTTATTTTTATAATAAACAAGCTATTTTTTCCTGAAGTTTTATATACATTTTCCAAGAGTTAAATAAGGAAAGCTAAGAAACTTATGTTCAGAAAGTGCAGTATGATATGGGGGAAGAACGATAGCTGTGTTTATTGGCTGAAGAGACAAACGTCAGCCGGTTTCTGGGGGAACGCCCCTCCCTCCCCCTTTACTCTGACCACCCGACTTAACATCATGTACCACCGGCTAAAGTTAAGCGTTAAGTTCTTCTCATATTATAACATTACTCATCTTGGAGAGAAAGGTGTCTGGGTCACTTAGAAAAATTATATACACACACGTGTACCTTTGTTTTGTTTTCACATTTTTTTTAATTCTTATTAAAATATGTGAATTTTCTTTGCACATCAGTTTCTCATGCAATGAATTCCCCGTTGTAGTGATCGATTGGTATACACCTTTGGAATATTTAAAAGAAAGCTTTTGTCTCGCCCTTTTCATACGGCTATCTGAGACTAGACAAAAATAAATTAGAACATCTCTAAAGCTGCAGATACAAAATGAAACAAAACAAATGTAACATAAGGAGAAAGGGATATGTTGTAAAGATAAACCAGAACCTTACTGTTCACTAGCTTACACTTTTTAAGAAGGAATGCAATGCCAACGAAAAATACGAACAAGAATGTTTTAATTTACTCAATATGCCAAACTTAAGTGAAATATTTCGGTTAACAGCAGCAACATTGTCTTTAAAAGAAAAATTTTCATCTCGTATCACACCTGGATACTACGTATTATGATCGTCTGGTCTAGAAATCATCCCTCTTGTTATATCAGTCCCACTAATGCCAAGAAACGATGTACGTAAATCAGAAAATTGAAGTTACCTTTTCAAATTTTTGATTGCAATTATAAAATGCAGAATAAAAAATATATTTACTCAGAAAGGAAGAATGGAGTGTACAGACAGGGAATAGGGCTCATGATGAATAAGGAACCTGCTAGGTCTTATTTAGGCTGGAAAGGTGTTAATAATAGAATACTAATTGCTTATTTTATGAATAAAAAGTTCAGGGTGTCAGTTATAGTAGTATATGCCCCTATTAAACCGACTGGCGTTGCTTAAAGTTACAAGCTCAAATAGACTGGGTCGCAGGTGGAAATGTGGTATTTTTATTAGGAGATTTTAACGCCCAGCTTAGTAAAAATAGGGATAGAAGGTATCGTAGTCTAGGTAAACTTGGTGTAGGAAAAGAAAACATTAATGGCTAGAGACTAATGTGATTTTGTGTGAATAATAATCTAGTTATAATCAATGTAATATTTGGTCATAAAACGGCCCATAAGTTGACGTGATATTGACGTGATGGTAAGACAGCAAACCTTACTGATTATATTATTGTAAACCGAATACTGACAGGATCAATACTAGAGACTATTTAAAGCTGAGTGCAATAACGCAGTTAAAGCAATAACAGCAGGAGTGCTGTTATTGATGTTGAAGGTAAAGATCACAATCTAGTACTATGTATGGTTAATTTAAAGCTGAAATTTTGGAAGGGTAACTACCTCCGGGATAGTTATGATGTTGGTAGACTCCAGGATGCGAATCTGAGAGAAACTTTCCAGGAACAGTTGAATACTAATGTGGATAGTTTAAAATTTGACAATGTAGAGGATGATGGAATATTTTTAGGAAAGTAATTCGAGTTGCTGATGGTGTCTTTGGGAAGGAAGCTATTAACTTTTCTAAGAATATTAGTGAAGTAGCTTTATTTTAAATAAAGAAGAGAGGGGGCTTTTAGAAGAATTATCTGAGTGATGATCATATGAAAATAAGAGGAATGTAAAGAAAGGGGGGGGGATCTTTGAAACATGAACTAAGGAAATGTGAAATGGAGGCCATGGATAAAATTGTTGAAAATCTGGAAGGTGCAGTTAATAGCAGTAATAATAGTAAAATATGGTGCTGGCATGTTAATAAATTGAGAGGGAATAGTCAGCCCGGATTTGTCCCAGTTAAATAAGGAACGGGGCTACAATTAGTCATGAGGAAGAGTTAAAGAAAGATGGGCAGAACATTTTGAAAATGTGCTAAATCTAAATGTGAAGGAAGATTTGTTTTGTGAGAAAGAATTAGCGACAATACTAAAAGGTTTAAAAATAATAAGGCCCGGGTGCTGATAGTGTGGTAAACGAGTTTCTTAAACACGGTGGCTCTGAGGTTATAAATTAGTTGCTGAAGATTACGAATATGATTTTGATTTGAGGGATTTTGGAAAAATTATAATTAAAATTACATCACTGTATAAGAAAGGTGATAAGAGTGAGTGTGGTAATTTTTGAGGCATTAGCCTGATACCCGTAGGTAGCAAATTACTTAGTGATGTGATACTTATTAGACTGAGAGATGCTGTAGACAAGTTATAAGAGAAGAACAGTGCGGTTCGCGAAAGGGTAGAGGATATGTTGACCAAATTTTCTATAAGCTTAATAATTGAGAAGTGCCAGAGTTATCAAATATCTTTAGTCCTCAGTTTTATAGATTATGACTAAGCGTTCCATTTTGTTTGACAGAAGAGCTTTAGCGAAGGTCTTATCCTTTTATGGTATACCAGACAAATACATTAAAGTGATTAGTACTATATACAAAAATAATGCTGCTGCGTTTAAGGTAGAAAATACAGTTAGCAGCTGGTTTCGTATTAAATCAGTAGTTAAGCAGGGTTGTGTTCCACTCTTTATATGGATCATTTTGATAAGCTTTGTGTTATGGATCATAGGAAAGGCAACGGGAGAACGCGGAATCAAATAGGGAGGAAAAACTTTCCAAGGCTTAGATTATGCTGATTATTTAAGCATCCTAGATGAACGTTTAAGCAAATGAACGAACTTATAGAGGTTTTAAGAGTTCGGGGTGCTAGAGTAGGTTTGAAAATTATTGTTAAGAAGACTACGTCGCTCAGGCTAGGAATAAGTGAAGATGGAAAGGTGACGGAGGGTAACGAAAAGACTGATTAAATGGACACCTTCACTTACCTAGGTAGTATTATTAGTATAGGTGGTGGGAGTAGTAAAGATATTAAAAGTAGAATAGCCGAGGCTCAGGATGTTTTTCCATAGTTTTCCATAGGAAGAATACGAAGAAAATCTGCAAACAAGATTAGAATATTAGACGTTACAGTGATAACAGTGGTCAAAAATAGTTCTGAAGCAACGGCGCTGCGAAAACAGAAGAAGATCTGCTAGATGTCTTCCAGAGAAACTTCCTACGGATCGTTCTGGGAACCCAGCTGTCTGACCGTATTTCAAACAGTAGGCTCTACCAGAAGTGTGATTTAATCCCGCTTTCTAGGGCTGTAATGAGAGTAATGTTGACATGGCTTGGACACGTTCTGTGGATGAAAAAAGACAGATTGCCGAAGATTGTCCTTTTTTGGCCAACTGTTTAGGGCAAAGAAAAATTTAAGGGAACTGGGAACTTCTCGGAGGGTATTAAGAGGGAGTCTTGGAATAGATTAGGAATGAAAAGGAGCGCGCGTAGCTATGGTCGCCACAGGTGAGTAGGGACGCATCTCTGCTTGTGAGCGGCCAGTACCCTTTCGAATTACGATCCCGATACTTTTTAAGCTTTTTCGAGATGCAGATGTTATTAAACTTCTTAGAGACCCAGGTGTATATACGTCATAGGGAATGTTTTCTAAGAGATGTATTATCTCTTGTCTCTTATAGAGAATGTTCTCTAAGGAATGTTACGTAATTGGAGTTGAGGGTGACGCAATCTTGCGTGAGTTGCTAGATTTGCTTCAGTATTTTCTGCGTTGAAAAGATAACCATCACCATCTTATTTTTTTTTTAAGTGAAGATGAAACTTTCCAAGAAGACGTGTGTACATGATAAAGTTGTAGTAGTATTGAATGCCGGGAAAGAGAAATACTTAAATTATAAAACAAGTTCTAATGGTAATCCTATTGAAAATGCATGCGTTCATTGGCATGACAGTAAGGTCGTGACTGTTAAATTTATTTGGAGCACCGAGAAAATTCATGTGTTTTAGAGGTGGATATGCGAGAGTAACATCTCCGGAGAAGTTAGTGTTAAAAGAGAACTTAAACCTAAATTTTTAGTTGATGGCGAAGGTAAACTTCTTGCTGATGGTAAATCATTTCCCGTTGATAGATTTTATCACCATCCTCCTACTATTACCATTCAACAAAAGGTAAAAAGAAGACAAATGTACCACACAAAGTCATGCAACATATCTTGTCTATATGCCGAAACTGTTACCTATCTAAAAATAATGAGGTAATAGAGAGAGAAATCGCAAGTAAAATAAAATGGGTATTCGCAGACATTATCTGCAATGATACTGAAAGTGAACTGATGAAAAACAATGTTAATTACGCAAATGATAGTTTACCCACGGACACATTCATTGAACCACGAATCAATCTATAAAAAAGGAGTAAGTTTGTTACATGCAAGATCTATTGTTTGTCTCTATTCGGTTGTGAAAGTGTCAAGATTAAAAATGAGATGTTTTGAGAATTAAAATATCATACGGACTCCAGTAAATTTGGAAAATGTTTGATTCTAGATGTTGATTTTCAAGAGTTATCTCTTCAAAGGAAAATATTTTCTCAAAAAATGCTTAACGATATAATGAGAAATTAGTCTCCATTATTGAACTATTGCGTGAGAATTTTACGTCGTGGTCCAGATGTATTTATCCAATCTATTGATATAATAATTGAAACAAAACAAAATTATGTTAGAATTTCGCTTTTAACCACTACCTAGACGACCATTTTGTAAGGTAGCCACAAATAAGTCGAAAAATCCGGCCTAAACATGTTTCTTAACGTCATTCCTCCTCTTCCTAGAAGACTCCTCCCGACATTTTCCCCCGTCAGTTTATTTTTTAAAATGATACAGTCAATATTTTACACATGTCTTTTATGTTTGTATTTTTGGGCAGCTGGTCATCCTGTTAGAATTATACTTTTGTTGATGACTATAACGAAAAGTGTAGATTATTTGTAGTTTTTCATGTGCGGACAGCCAAAGTCAAAACAGGCTTAATTCAAAAATGTTCAGAAATTAAATAAAAAATGAGTTTTTTAACTGAAAGTAAGGAGCGATATTAAAACTTAAACGAACAGAAATTACTCTGTATGTGAAAGAGGCTGTTCCCTCCTCAACGCTCCGCTCTTTACGCTAAAGTTTTCTACTGTTTTAAAAAGTAGCGTTGAGAGAAAGAGTCAAACTTTAGCGTAAAGAGCTGGGCGTTGAGGAGGTAACAGCCTCTTTCATATACAGAGCAATTTCTGTTCGTTTTAAGTTTCAATATCGTTCCTTACTTTCAGTTAAAAAAAACTCGTTTTTTTTTATTTAATAGTAGCAAAGGGGTAATCATCAGAGTCAAAATTCTCCACCAAACCTTCATCAGAGAAGTCAAAGGATCCTACTTTAATCTCGTATGGACGATCTTGTCTCCGGATATCATTGGCATTTTAAGTATACAATCAGCAAGAACAACTTCATGCCTTCCCTCGAATTTGATGACTGTGGAAATTTTGTCCAAAAATCGCTTGTTTTATTCAAATCGTCATGAAGTGGGTAAGAGACATTGGGTATGAATGTCATGTTAAAATCATTAGATATTTTGAACGTCTTTAGTGACAATCCCTGAATTAAAATCAGAGTTTTATTCTAGCCAACGAACAAGCAACTGTCTCTTACCCTTGCGATTTCGACTCTTTAACAATTTTTCAATTTAATACATTCATTATTTTTAACTTATTGTAATTTACAATCATAAAAGCCGCCAAGAATCTCGTCATCTTTCATATTACGTAGACGATACGTTATAGGTTTAGTGTCTAAGACTTTTGAAACTTTAAAAAGTTCAAGTAATTCACCTTCTCAAAAATATTACTTGTTCGATTAATTCGAACTTTATCACCAGCATTAAATTTTCTCTTCTAAACCTTTTCATTGAAACATTGTTTAACAAAATACCAAGTGTATTGTTCAAGAGGACTATAATTGGACAGCGATCGATGAGGACGTTGATTATAAATCAGCATGATTTTATCT
The DNA here is from genome assembly GCF_032884065.1 of Artemia franciscana. NCBI lineage: Eukaryota > Metazoa > Arthropoda > Branchiopoda > Anostraca > Artemiidae > Artemia > Artemia franciscana. The sequence continues at coordinate 52,397,063 of NC_088864.1, forward strand.
AATTCTTGAATAAAAGCAGCAGTATTTTTCTGTGTACAATATCTTGAAATTAAAAGTCGAATTGATCTTATCGAACGTTCAACTAATGCCGCCTTTATAGGACTATGACTATGATAGAGTATTGTATTACCCTTCAATAAAACCTTTTTTACATCTGACTTAACAAATTCACTTCCTTGATCTGTTAGAATTTAATTTTAGAAATCTTGTTCAAAGATAGATTCAAGGGCTATAGCAACTTCATCGCCTACTTGTATGGGTTATTGTGACGTCTTTGAGTCTCGTCTAGAGTTAAGAGATCTGCTTGTAATATTTGCAAGAGAAAAAAGGCTTTTGTTTTTCGATAATGATTACTGCAAACTCTATGATTTCGATGAAGTGTGTAGGCGGGTTCACCCTGTCAATACTCTGCCGTCATCTTCTTTTCAACTTCAGTTACTCGTGCAAGTGTGGTGGGGGAGCTTCAACTATCCCTCATCGCCAATATTTTCATAAATGCGTTCGAAAACTTGTGCTATTTTGAACGTAAACGTGGTTTGAAGCGTCCGCTACCCTTTTGCGTACTAAATATGGTGGAAAGACACTTTCGTTTAATGCCTTTTAAATCCTCACGCCCACTTGGTGTGCTATCCGAAAACGACATATCTTTTGATATTTCTCCAAATTCCTTTAGTCGTTTTAAAACGTATTTATTCCCAATAAGGCTTTTTGGGAAGTTAGATGACTTTTAAAATTTATTCAAATGACTTTCAAATGATTCAAGTCTTTTATGGTTTGGAAACAAATCTCATACCAAATCATGTAAACTGTAACTCTTCCCCTTGATTAAAACTTCATTCTTATTGTCATCAATTTGCATCAATTCTTATTGTCATCGAGTTCATTTTCGGCGAGATAAGTCAAAGAGTCTGTTACTTTGCTCAGGATACGAATGAGGCATTAGGTCTACAACAATTGATGTAATTTCAGATAAATCTACTTCCTGTTTTGGCATTTTCAAAAGTTCCAGAACTCTCAGATTTGGAAGCAAAATTAATTTTTCATCATCGGTAATTGTTTCATTGTTAATTATCTTATCAAGATTATCTTCATAGTGCTCTTTTGGTGAAAGAGCGAGTTCAGTTGGCGTGAATTTGTAAGTTTTAGCCATTTCTTGAGAATAGTGTTTACAAGCCCCGCGATTATCGGAAGTAACAATGAAAAGAAACTACCGCCCGCTTGACCAAGCCGTTTTCTTTTAAAATCTTTCATTACTTTCTGCAAGCTAGGGCACATACAAGTGAACCATTTTACTTTCAAATTGGAGCGCTCTATGAATCTTTGTGACATTGAAACTGTTGGACAGCATCCACTACAGAAGAGCGTGATGTACAACAATATTCTGTTTCGGACGAAAGTCGGAAATAAGCTTTTGTTTTGAAGGTGCCCAGTACATACCCGTTTTCTCTACCAAACTTAAGTTGTAGGGATTCAATGAATCCCTAGGCATCGGTCTGTTTGTGCATGGCAAAAACAAAATGCTTTACCGAATCATGAAGTTACACTTGTGTTTCATCATCAGTTTTTAAAAACTATCCTTGCGGTCCATTCTGCTCAACAAATGACGTGGAAATTTGGAGCATGAGGATTGTCCAACTATTTTTAATTCCTACGCGGCAAAGAGAAGTGAGACATTGCCGACGATTAAAGGGAATTCATATCCAAGAAATACGCATTCGACTTTTCACCGGTGCGTTGTCCAGTCGGATCGGTTTCCAGGATACGATCCCCATGGATAAAATACCCTTCCCGCAGGGATCTCTCTACAAATAAGTGCTTATCCACGCCGATGATCAGACGTTTTTTCGTCACTGATCTTAAGAGTTTAATCCATCACCAAATGAGGAGTTAAAAAATAATATCCCAAATTTAACCCAAATTACTCGTAAATTTTGCCCGTGTGTTTACAGACAACATTCAACAACGTTAGTGCATCACTTACCAGGTACAGTTTACAATAATCCTCCCTATTTTTACACCCTCCTTTAGCCCAAACTCTTTTGGCAAATTCATGATCAGTAGTGGTACATTGAAGATCCTGAAGTGAATCATAAACGCCTCGATGGGTGGCAACTTTTCCTCATGTGGCCTCGAAGTAGAGTTGTTGTACTCATCGGGTATATGCCCTTACATGTTAATAAATCATGCATTTCATCAATTGGAAAGTGTTGTTTGAGGACGGGAAAACTATTAAAAGTATTGTTTTTTTTTTCACTTGATTCAAATGATTTGAAGATTTGGGAAGAAATGTAAAAATCTAACAAGCGGATTTTATTCAAGTACGTATTACTATTTTCAATCATTTTCCATTTGAATTCTAAGAGCAGCAACTTCTCGGATGATATGGGTATGTTATTGTAAGGAAAAGACCCATCTATCAATGCGCTATCTATAACTTCACCTTTTTGTAAACATGCCAACGCTGGTAATACGAACTTCAAACCATAGTCTGAATTGTACTCGTAAACCGGTAGGAAGTATTGCTGCCTAACATTTGCATTGCCAGATTTGTGTGCCATGTCCCGAAAGTTACTCCCTCCCGATGTAATTGGATTACTTAAATGGTCTTGGTCACGAACTGCCATATCCCCACTACTCTCAACAAATTTTTTCTTGCAGATCCATTACATATCTTTATTTTTAATGGCAATTTAGTCTTCTGGTGATCGATTCATAGGATAATTTGTATTGCTTAGCCGTGAAATTGCCTTATTTGTTGTTTTAATAAGGGCAATCCTATCTGCGCCTACACAATCTTCCCCATCCAATGTTTCACATACCTCTACGAATTGCATAGTAATACTCGAGTCTCTTTGCCCGTGGGCAAAAGAGACCGCAATGGCTTCATATTCTTTAATACGATTCGAGTTTGATGGATCTTACGCGTCCATGAGTTTGTCCTCGATGTATAATGTCACCTTGTCGCTCTGCAAGAGCAAATTTTGAAAGTTTTGGAACCACAAGATGGCATTGTCGCCCGTATCCGTTTCCACAGACTTGTACCCATGCCGCTTACAGTGCCACAAGTAATGTTTCAATTTTAATTCTCTCTAGAATCTAGACAAACACATTGGACAATAGTTGCAGGTCCTCCCTTTGTTATAATTTTTACCCTCATCTAAAACCCTACTAATATGTGGAATTGGAAAGAAACGTTCGATTGAATCAGGTTCACCGGCAGCCTCGTAAAGAAGCCACACCCAGTATTTCACTGATTTAATGGACAGAGCCCTCAATAATTATATTACCCCCTTTTATCTTTTAGTTCCCCCTCTTCATGTTCTGTATCATATTGCAACATTGAAACCCTAATCTTTAAATGTTGAATTGCTCTCTCAAAATGGCTATCCCCTGAAGTATTGCAGGATATTGCCCCTATAAACAGTTAAAATCAACTTTAGTAAACTTTGCCACATTCCCACCCCCATTAACTGTCAAATTGTCCAAATTCATCTTAGTCGGATTCCTTCACAACAGTTTATGTCCTGAGACGAGAACTGAATACTTGAAGCACTCTAAGTTCGTATCGAAACGAAAATGCTGTACACCTTGACACCCCTTTAAATCTGCATAGCCTTTTGCACCTCTCTCCCCCTCCCATCTCTTAAAACGATTCCTTCTTTTAAACTTTGTTACATTAAGCTTTATATTTTCTCTTGGTCCCATTTTCAATATGATTTTTTACCCTATTAAAAATAATCCCTGTCCACTCTGAAAAAACACCCTCAAAATTATGTGTGTCCTAGTGAAACGTCTGTATTTGCGTTAGTAAGTAGTGCGAGTAGACATCACCCGTCTTTTCATTAAAATTAAATAAAAAAAGACAATTTTTTTAACTGAAAGTAAGGAGCGACATTAAAACTTAAAACGAGCAGAAGTTACCCCGTATATGAAAGGGGATGTTCCCTCTTCAAAGCCCCGCTTTTTACACTAAAGTTTGACTATTTCTCTCAACTCTACTTTTTAAAACAGTAAAAACTTTAGCGTAAAGAGCAGGGCGTTGAAGAGGGAACATCCCCTTTCATATACGGCGTAATTTCTGCTCGTTTTAAGTTTTAATGTCGCTCCTTACTTTCAGTTAAAAAAAACTTGTCTTTTTTATTTAATTTCTGAACGTTTTTTAGTTAATCCATGTTTTGATTTCGACTCTCTGCAGATGAATAATTAAAGCGAAATTTGTATTTTTTTTGGGGGGGGGGCTAAATGGCTTTCCCATAGTTTTGATCAAGTGATTTTGAGAAAAAAGGTTGGGGGAGGTGGCCCAGTTGCCCTCCAATTTTCGGGTACTTATAAAGGCAACTAGAACTTTTAATTTTTTAAGAACGTTTTCATTAGTAAAAGATATACATAACTTACGAATTAGCTTACGTAACAAACTTCTATATTCGTATGTTTTTATTACGTATATGAGAGGGTTCGCCTGTTCGTCAATACCTTGCGCTTTACACTAAAGCTTAAATTTTTTCCCTGAATCACAAAGGCCGTAGAATAAATAGTTGTAATCACTAAAAATACTTTAGCGTAAAGAGTGAGGTATTATGAGGAAGTGAATCCCTTATATGCGTAATTTTTTCTGTTCGTTTTAAGTTTTAATGATACCCTTTGCTTTCAGTTGAAAAAACTTTTTCACATTTATTTTTCATTGTTTTTTTTAAATAATGCTAGGAAATGCTGCGTCCCCTTCATGGAAATCTTCTTCCCCCATGACAATTCCTACATGGAAAGTTTCCCCTACATAACACCCTCTTCCCAATCCCTCCTCCCAACCAAAAAATCCCCCTGAAAACGTCCCTACACTTCCCAATAACCATTACTATGTGCAAACACTGGTCAAAGTTTGTATCTTGCAGCCCCTCCCACGGGAACAGTGGGGGAGTGAGTCTCCCCAAAGACATAGTTATTAGTTTACCGACTATGCTGAATAAAATGGCTATCTCAGAATTTTGATCCGATGACTTTGGGAAAAAATGAGCGTGGGAGGGGGCCTAGGTACCCTCCAATTTTTTCGGTCACTTAAAAAGGGCACTAGAACTTTTCTTTTCCGTTCGAATGAGCCGGCTCGCAAAATTCTAGAAGCACTGGGTTGATATGATCACCTCTGGGGAAAAAAAACACCCACCCGTGATTTGTCTTCTGGCAAAAAACACAAAATTCCACATTTTATAGATAGGAGCTTGGAACATGTACAGTTGGGTTCTCTGATACGCTGAATCTGATGGTGTGATTTTCGTTAAGATTCTATGACTTTTCGTCACGAATTTTAGATTCGTTTACCCGTATTTTCTAAAATAGAGCAAATTTTCTCAGGCTCGTAACTTTTGGTGGGTAGGACTAAACTTGACGAAACTTACATATTCAAAATAAGCATTAAAATGCGATTCTTTTGATGTAACTGTTGCTATCAAAATTCCGTTTTTTAGAGTTTTGGTTGCTATTGAGCCTGGTCGCTCCTTACTACAGTTTGTTACCTCGAACTGTTTGAAAAAAATTTGTTTTTGAGCAATGGATACTTTCACGCTGTCCTGCCATCCCGCCCTCCCGAATGTGTTTGTCAAGAAGGGCCCGAATCTTGCTGACATAGGAGTGTGCTGTGTTTACCGGATCTGTATGGATACTACCTCTTGCAAGGGAGTTTAAGGGTCTCCGAACTCAGCTCTAAAAACATAAATATTTCACAAGGCGGTATCAGATAATAAAACTCTGGCCGGCGCCACTTTGTTCTGGTTTCCTCGTGTCACTTAAATTTTATTTAGCACCCTCTCGACCTTGCCAGGTGGCACTTGCACTAACAAATTGTCAAAAAAATCAGTGTCAAGGTCAAGATCCCTCACGAAAGTGTCTAAATCAAAGGTGGGGCATAGTATAATAATGGGGATCACCCCCACACTATAATTCCCCTCATGTTCACTTTCTCATGGTTGCGTACTTGCTTTGTCACGTGGTTCTTACCGTGACGTAAGAACCACGGTAATCCTGTTTTAGTGGGCTCCCTGAAGGTTTTCCCCTACACCAACAGGTTTTTAAGCATGACATCCATAGAAAAACTCTCCCTATGACATAATAGACACCTGCATCTCTTAGAAAACATTCCCTGTGATATAACATGCACCTTGCGTCTCGAAGAAGCTTTAACAAAATGTCGAGATTGGGGTTTGAAGGGGGTTCTGGCCGCTCGGAAGCAGAGGGGCGTCACTACTCAGGTGGCTTGGTGCTGCGGTGAATTTTCAGCAGCAGTAATAGTAGTGGCGCTGTGGAATTGATCTCAACTTGCTAATACGGGACCCAGACCCGGAGTCCGAACTCAGGTGTAACAAAGCACTACATGACTCGGATTTTGACTCCGGTGGCAAGATTATGCGAAAGTGCCTCCATACTAATCCAAGAAAGGAGAAAAGAAAAAATATCAAATCGACTAATGGACATGAATTGAGTTCTCAGCTGAGGTGAAAATTTTAAGAGTTCATTATTTACCGTCATTTTAAAAAATCGAATCTAAGGCCAAGCAAGTATTTCTTTTTTTCTGCAATTTTGCAAATAACGAAAAAGAAACGAAAAACAATACATATGCATATTTATAAACTCCGACAATTTAGAAAGTAATCGTTTTTATGTTCTTTGCTTTTCGCTCTGTCTGCTTGTGGAGCGCGCTTTTCCTCATCTCACGTCATCTTCATTTCATTCTTCTAAGAATTTTGATACCTGCGTATCTCGTGAATCATACCAGTGTTGCTTGACTCCCTTGCTTACTAATTAGAATCGGAATATTAACATATACGAGTAGAATTGTATGAACCACTTTTTTCCTGTGACTGAATCTTTCCACAATTAAATAAAAAAAAACAAGTTTTTTAAATGAAAGTAAGGAGCGACATTAAAACTTAAAACGAACAGAAATTACTCCGTATATGAAAGGGGCTTTTCCTCCTCAACGCCCCGCTCTTTACGCTAAAGTTTGACTCTTTCTCTTAACTCTACATTTTAAAACAGTAAAAAACTTTAGCATAAAGAGCGGGGCGTTGAGAAGGAAAAGCCCCTTTCATATACGGAGTAATTTCTGTTCGTTTTAATTTTTAATGTCGCTCCTTACTTTCATTTAAAAAACTTGTTTTTTTTTTTATTTAATTTCTGAACGTTTTCGAATCAATGCATGTTTTGATTTTTGCTCTCTGCAGAGTAATAATTAAAACAAAATTTGTATATTTATTTTTTTGGCTAAATGGCTTTCTCATAATTTTGATCGAATGATTTTGAGAAAAAAAGAGCGGGGGAGGAAGCCTAGTTGCCCTCCGATTTACGGTTAATTAAAAAGGCATCTAGAACTTTTAATTTTTTACGAATCTTTTTATGAGTAAAAGATATACGTAACTTATAAATTAGCTTACGTAAAGAACTTTTGTATTCTCATGTTTTTATTACATATATGAGGGGGTTCGCCCCCTCGTCAGTACCTCGCTCTTTACACTAAAGCTTAAATTTTGTCCCAATTCATTAAGAATGACCCCTGAATCACAAAAGCCGCAGAATAAATAGTTGAAATTACTAAAAATACTTTAGCGTAAAGAGCGAGGTATTAGGAGGAGGTGAGCCCCTCATATGGGTAATAATTTCTGTTCGTTTTAAGATTTAATACTGCTGCTTACTTCCAGCTGAAAAAAAACTTTTCATATTTAATTTTTCATTGTTTTTTTTAAGTAATGCTAGTAAATCCTGCGCTCCCTTCATGGAAATATTCTTCCCCCATGACAAATTCCTCGATGGAAAGTTCCCCCAGTATATCCCCCTCTTCTCAACCCCTGCATCCAACCAAAAAATCCTCCTTAAAACGCCTGTACACTTACCAATAACCATTACTATATGCAAGCACTGGTCAAAGTTTTGAACTTGTAACCCCTCCCACGGGGACTGTGGGGGAGTAAGTCGTCCCCAAAGACATAGTTATAAGGTTTTTCGACTACGCTGAATAAAATGGCCATCTCAGAATTTTGATCCGTTGACTTTGGGAAAATAATTAGCGTGGTAGGGGGCCTAGGTGCCCTCCAAGTTTTTTGGTCACTTAAAAAGGGCACTAGAACTTTTCATTTCCGTTAGAATGAGCCCTCTCGCAACATTCTAGGACAACTGGGTCAATACGATCACCCCTGGAAAAAAAAATAATAAACACGCATCCGTGATCTGCCTTCTGGCAAAAAATATAAAATTCCACATTTTTGTAGATAGGAGCTTGAAACTTCTACAGTAGGGTTCTCTGATACGCTGAATCTGATGGTGTGATTTTCGTTAAGATTCTATGACTTTTAGGGGATGTTTCCCCCTATTTTCTAAAATAACGCAAATTTTCTCAGGCTCGTAACTTTTGATGGGTAAGACTAAACTTGGTGAAACTTATATATTTAAAATCAGCATTAAAATGCGATTCTTTTGATGCAGCTATTGGTACCAAAACTCCATTTTTTAGAGTTTTGGTTACTATTGAGCCGGGTCGCTCCTTACTACAGTTCGTTACCACGAACTGTTTGAAACAGACAATATACTGACGCAAACATAAAATTTTTGTAAATAATAAGTTTTAGCGACTCTGTATATTGGGCGAATCGTTTATGAAACCGAGTCAGCTGCGTTAATTCATGGAAATGTACTCGAGGGGGTGTATTTTTTTAAGTCTTGGGAGGAGAAATTTGTTTGTCTTTTTGTTGTTGTTTTTTTTTTCGCTAAAAATACAAAAAAGAATCAATAAGGATATCGAAATTTTACTTTTTTTTAAATATAGGGGGGAATAAAAATAGCGTGTTAGATCTCCTTCTAACTAACGGCCCAGAACAGTATCGTGAATGATATGAAAGATTCTGTCGTATTCTGTCTATATAATACTCTTAATCTATGTAGTCGTTCAGTGAAGTCAAATTTATGTATTGAAGAATTGGAGGCTGAACCAGGGCCCCTTGCTGTTTATGTGATCTTGGTGTGTATCTGATGTAATTGTATTTAGACATGTCACACAAAAGATTTGTTTTTGCTATAGATATTTTCTGTTCTTAAACTACCTAAAGCTACAAATTTGTTTCTTTACTGTTCTGTATCTACTTGTCCCGGTTTATTGCTTTTAATCTTTTTCCTTTCTTGCTATTCCTTATTGACCTTTCTCTTAATTGTTGAAAATACAATGAAGAAGAATAGTGATGTAGTCTGATTTTTTTTTTTTTTTTTTTTTCACCTGACAAGTATTTGTAGTTTCAATTTGGATTAAATTTGAAGGGTAAGGATACCTTACTAATATTAATTTACTAATTTTTGTTTGTTACATTTTGTATTTCTAATACTTTCTACTAATTTTGTGATAAGGTAATAAATTTCTTGGAAGTTGGTCACAAAGCTGTTGTGAAATTTGTTTTTATTAACAACGATGCTAACAGGTATGTGTTTTCACTTAGGTAAAGGGGGTACCAAACAGTTCTTTATCAGGGGGAGGGGTATTCTTCCTCCCTATCCCCGGTTGATTTGGTGTACATAAAGAATTCCGGCTGCTTCCTTTTGGTAGTTTTTCTGTACTTTTATTTGATAGTGACTTATTATGATTTGTAACTTTTTTCTATCAGCGTATTTCTGTATCTTGTCGCTTGCCAATTTGTAGCATTTGTAGTGTTGCTGCTTACTGCTTTTAATTTTTCCATAGGGCTCTGGCCTGCTAGAGGAAGATGTGCTATTGGAAATTGGTGTAGTTAACTCTGCACATCGCCATGCTATTGCAAGTGCAGCATCGCAGCTTACAGCAGATTTTATTAAACCTCTACCGTCGTCAGTTGAACAATGGCTTGCCTCTTTAAATCTAAGTCAGTATATTGATAATTTTAAAAATAATCTTTGCTGTGATATGGACAAGGTAGTAAAGCTATGGGAAATAGAATTAGTGACTGTCTTGGAAATTGTGAAATATGGTCATATACGAAGGATATTGTTTAGTTTGGACTCTCAAAATCGATTTCAATTTAAAGCTCTGGACAATAAAACGTCGCTGAATAATGATACAAACCAGAGGATTTCTGATGGTGGACTGTCAGAATTGGTAGGTATCTTTAAAACATTTTTTATGGATTAGAGTTGTGTATTATTATTTGCTGTAAAAAAAAATTTGGTTAGTCCTAAAGTGAAATAGCCCATTCAAAACCAATGAAGGTTCCCCCCCCCCACAGGAAAAATTCCGGTATAAATGTACCATATATGATTATCGTTTCTTCTTCTTTTTTTTTAAGATTCATTCAAACACAAAATGCTCATGGAAAACTGAGAAAGCCAATATTATGGTCTTAATTTATCCATGCTATTAATTAAATTTCTATATTAAAAAATAGTTTATGGTGTTGGAAAGTTCTACCAATATCCCGGCCTTTTTGGACGCCATTTGTTACGATTGAAAGAATAAAAAAGCCCCCTGTCCGATATGATAAATCCAGTCCTCCCTTCAATATAGACTGTGGAATTAAGTCAACTTTTTCAGTTTAATGCAAGGTTTGATGATCAAACAGTTCGTAAGGAGCGACCCGGCTCAATAGTAACGAAAACTCTAAAAACAGAATTTTTATAATAATAGTTACATCAAAAGAATCGCATTTGAATGCTGATTTTAAATATATTAGTTTAATATATTAGTTTTATACATTCATTTTAGACTTCCCCATCAACAGTTACGAGCCTGAGAAAATTTACCTTATTTTAGAAAATAGGGAGAAACACCCCTTAAGAGTCATAGGATCTTAACGAGAATCACACCATCAGATTCAGCGTATCAGAGAACCCTACAGTAGAAGTTTCAAGCTCTTTTCTACAAAAATGTGGAATTATGCATTTTTTGCCACAAGACAGATCACGGATGCGTGTTTAATTGTTTGTTGTTTTTTCTTTTGTTTTTTTTTCCAGGGGTGATCGTATCGACCCAGTGCTCCTAGAATGTTGTGAGAGGGCTCATTCTAACGGAAATTGAAAGTTCTAGTGCCCTTTTTAAGTGACCAAAAAATTGGAGGGCATCTAGGCCCCCTTCCACGCTCATTTTTTCCCAAAGTCACCGGATCAAAATTCTGAGATAGACATTTCATTCAGCTTAGTCGAAAAACCTAATAACTATGTCTTTGGGGACGACTTACTCCCCCACAGGCCTTGTGGGAGGGGCTACAAGTTACAAACCTTGACCAGTGTTCATATAGTGATGGTCATTGGGAAGTTTACAGACGCTTTCAGGGGGATGTTTTCTGCTGGGGGAGGGGGTTATGCGGGGGGAACTTTCCATTGAGGAATTTGTCATGGGGAAGGTAAATTTCCATGTAGGGGCGCAGGATTTTTTAGCATTCTTCCTAATACCTCCCTCTTTACGCTGAAGTGATTTTATTAATTTCAACTATTTATCTACGGCCATTGTGATTCAGGGGTCATTCTTAAGGATTTGGGACGAAATTTAAGCTTTAGTGTAAAGAGCGAGGTATTGACGAGGGAGGAACCCCCTAATATTCGTGATAAAACCATACGAATATAGAAGTTTGTTACGTAAATTAATTCGTTAGTTACGTATATTTTTACTAATAAAAACGATCGAAAAAATTAAAAGTTTTAGTTGCCTTTTAAATAACCAAAAAATTGGAGGGTAACTAGGCCTACTCCCTCGCTCCTTTTTCTCAAAATCGTTCGATCAAAACTATGAGAAAGCCATTTAGCCATAAAAACAAACTAATATGCAAATTTCGGTTTAATTATTCATTTGCGGAGAGCCAAAATCAAAACATGCATTAATTCAAAAACGTTCAGAAATTAATAAAAAAAACAAGTTTTTTAACAGAAAGTAAGGAGCGATATTAAAACTTAAAACGAACAGAAATTACTCCGTATATGAAAGGGGCTATTCCCTCTTCAACGCCCCGCTCTTTACGCCAGAGGTTTTTTACTGTTTCAAAAAGTAGAGTTGAGAGAAAGAGTCAAACTTTAGCGTAAAGAGCGAGGCGTTGAAGAGGGAACAGCCCCTTTCATATATGGAGTAATTTCTGTTCGTTTTAAGTTTTGATATCGCTCCTTACTTTCATTTAAAAAAACTTTTTTTTAATTTAATGACAGGTTATGTTGGTTTAGGTAGCTTAGGTTAGGTTTTTAACCCATTTCTAATATATATAACCAAATTTAACCTAAACTAACATAATCCAACCTAACTTTAACTTTTACCATGATTGCTTGTAAAAAACTGAAAAAGATGACTCGCAAAGCTAATTGAATCCAAGCACAGAGAAAGGATTTTCGGATATTCACCGGTGAATGTCGACATTAACCAGATTTCGGACATTCACGGTAATATCTAACATTAAGCCCAGTAACAAAATATTTGTCATGTCAGTTCTGTGTATTGGAGGACTTGAGGGTTTTTACCTGTGTTTTAAGACCACTTACAATTCAGAAAATATTTTTTAGTTTTTAGATGAAATAGTTTTTCACTTGCATTTTTGCAACTAATAGACGAGTCAAGGTAATACGCTCCTTTCTTGTAATATGTCTTGAAGGATAAGAGTGAAAGTTTAACCCCCCAAAAAACATTATAATTTATTTGGGCGAACCTGTTCCCCTCCTGTATTCTTCTTTACTGTTTCCATTGGATGCTTGTATGGGATCCAAGATTATTTCAGGGGAGAACAACCACGGTTTAAACAGGGCGACTTGCTCTATATCATTTACCTCTGAAGGTGTCATAAGATTTTAGCCTTATTTAGATTCTTGGCTGCATTTTATCGATATTTCATTCATAATTATTAACTGTTAGTCTCTATCTATTTTTTTTATCATATTTTTAATCTTATGATCCGTCCCTCTTAGTAGGCCTAAAAAGTAATGCCTCGAAATAGTGTATCTTTTTATCTTCCCAGGGCCTGAGGGTTGAAAAGCTTAAGATGAGATAACTAAGAGGCTGCCAGAAGAGACATTAAGGAAATCATTTATTAATGAAAAATGTTTTTTTTAATAAAAAAAAAGATTTTTTTAACTGCAGGTAAGGAGCGACATTGAAACTTAAAACGAACAGAAATTATTCCGTATATGAAAGGGGTTGTCTCCTCTTCAATGCCTCGCTCTTTACGCTAAAGTTTTTTTATCGTTTTAAAAAGTATAGTTGTGACAAAAAGTCAAACTTTAGCGTAAAGAGCGGGGCGTTGAGAAGGGGACAACCCCTCTCATATACAGAATAATTTCTGTTTGTTTAAGTTTTAATGTCGCTTCTTACTTGCTGTTAAAAAACTTGTATTTTTGTTTAATAAGACTAAAAAGTAATGCTTTGAAATAGTGCATCTTTTATCTTCCCAGGGCCTGAGTGTTGAAAAGCTTAAAGATGAGATAATCAAGAGGCTGCCAGAAGAGACATCAAGGAAATCTTTTGGCACCTTGGGAAAAAACACTTTGGGGAAAAGGAAAAACCGTCCGGCTCCACTGCCACCGGTCGATCCTGGGAAAAAGGATCGTGAAAACCTGAATATAGATGAGCTATCTATACGTGGTCCAAAGGATCTGTTAATTGGGTTTTCGGCTCAAGGAATCTCAGAATGGAAACATTCAGTGTCTTCGATTGTAAAAGGAGAACCGCAGTATCTAGTTGAGGTAAAATATGGTTCTTGAATCTTTTATCACATTTAAGATTGTACAGTTTTTCTAGACAATTTTATTTTAGCTATCAGATTATAAAGAGTACGTCGTCGTAACCTGGATGAATGATTACTGTTCATATTTTCTATGTAGAACAACCATGAGCACCACCAAGAATGTTCCCAAGGATGAGGAAAGGTGCTACTAAGATTTTTTTTTTTTACCAAGATTTAAATGGGATTATTTCTCATTTTCTTATTTTTGTTCATTTTAATAGGAATCTGCCTCCTCCGGTATGAAATCGCTGTTCATACTCTTTAAGCTAAAAGCAGCAAATTTTTTGTCCCAATCATGCTGGATGCTATCTACGTCCTCTTATGAAATAAACAACCCTCATACAGGTAGATAAAAGCCCACCAGAAGAATTCTTTCTCTCTTATTAACGTTTTGGAAACACAACGTTTGTTTTGGGGTCTAACACGAGCTGATTGACAGTATAGGAAAAAACTCGCTCTAAAAATAAGTCAGAAAATCGTTCGGTTATTACTTCAGCTAGCGTCACAACCCCTCTCAATTTTTGTACTTCATTTTCATAGTTTACGTCAAATTCGCATTTCTGTTATGCAAATAAAAACGATAGCTGTGATCCCTGCAGGAAGGGCGTAATCTGCAATGGGACAGGATGGGCAGCAATATCAACCCCCTACACACACACTCTCTCAGACTCAAGTCCCCCTTCCCGGTGAAATTTAGCGTCTTCAAAAGCTTGTCAAAACTAAAATAGGCCTACGTAATTCAAACATCTACAGAAACAGATCAGTTTTCTCTAGTATACCTTCGTGGGTCATTACGGCTCATTTTTTACTTGGTCGTCTTCAGTTGACTTGACAAAATTTGAGGCAACTTTGTCCCCTCCCTCCCTGGGTTTTGACTAAATTACGTCCCTGCCCTGCAGCGGCAAGTTTGTGACTGAAGGAACTTTCATGACCAATACCCTGTCAAAATATAAACCTGCCCATCTTATTACTTCTGACACAAGGTTGTAACAAAATAAACCCACTTACCGTAGATAACTGGTCTTAGACTCTATCGATATTGGAAGCTATTGACTGACTTCATTTTCCACTGTTTCCTGCATGGTATCGTTATTTCGATGGCCATTGGGGGGGGGGGGCAATTCTTATTACACATCTATAACAAAAACTTTACACAAATATAAGTGGGGATTCACCTCAAGGAAGCAGCCTTTTAATATGCGTTTTTTTTTCTTGTAATTTTATTCTTCTTAAATGAAGCAAGGTTGTTGTTTCGGTTTTTTGGGTCGATTTAGTACTTCGAAAGTTAAAGTACTCAAATGACAAAAAAAAGTCAAAACGGGATGCGCCTCTTTGTGTCAAGCATGGTAAAGTTTTGCTTTGGCCACATTGTTCAACATCATTCTGAAAAACGAACTCTCGCACGAAAAAAGAAATCCCTAAAAGACACTTCCCAAACAGGTTCAATCTGCCTCGGGTCATTTCTGAGCCCTTTCCTATCGTGCCCCGCTTTGCTGCTTTATCTTCAGATACGAAAAAGCTTTTGTCCCCTACATTTCGGAAAATAAATAACTAAATATTCAAGTAGCGTCTTCTTTTTTAATTTGCCTATATTTCACTATATATATTTATTTATATATATATATATATATATATATATATATATATATATATATATATATATATATATATATATATATATATATATATATATATATATATATATATATATATATATATATATATATGCCATAATTTGTCAGAAGCTGGATTGTGATATCTTAAAAAGGGAGTTATGCACAACTAATGTTTGCGAAAAGGTAAATTTAGAGGATGAGAATTTAATTGACAAGACTGAAGAAATACTTTTTAAAAATTTTAATATTAAAATAAATGACAATGATAAAAAGTTCCCTTTCCTATATTGGACTGTAAAATTTCATAAGAATCCCCCTAAACCACGGTTTATTGCTGGAGCAGCTAAATTTCCAACCCGCATTGCTGCTACTGACCTCTCTTTAATTTAAAGGAAATTGTAAATAAACTTAAAACGTATTGTTCTGGTATTAAAAAGTTTTCGAATTTTAATCCATATTGGAGTGTTAATAATTCACTGCAGGTGATAACAATGGTGATAACAGGTGAGTCTTTAACAATGGTTTCAACTAAAAGAATTGAGTCTTTCGATTTTGCGACAATGTATACTAATTTATCACTTAATATAGTGTTAGATAATTTAAAAACTGTTATCAAGAAATCTTTCCTTTTATCTAGTAAAAGGTTCTTAAAAATAGACACTTATAATAAAAAAGCTATATGGACAAATTGCTTTAATACCACAGTTAACTTGAGATGTTACAGCTTGGATATGATTTTTGAGTTATTAGAATTTGTTTTATACAATTCTTATATAAGATTTGGTGGTGATTTATACAAGCAAATCGTGGGAATTCCCATGGGGGGGAATGCCAGCCCATTTATAGCTGACTTGTTTTTAAGTCAACTAGAATATAAATATGTGTTGGATAAGAATAATCCAAATAATTTAAAACATGTTTTGTCAAATAATAAAAGATATTTCGATGATATTTTGGTCTTAAATTGTAAGGATTTCATTGATATTTCTAAAAATATATATCCATCAGAGTTTACTCTTGAACCTAGTCATGGCGCTGGTCATGAAGATCATTTCTTAGATTTAAATGTTAATATTTGTGATAATAATAAATTAAGTTTTAAAATGTATAATAAAACAGATGATTTTGATTTTGAAGTGATTAGTTTCCCATTCCCTGAAAGTAATATACACACAAATATCACATATTCTGCGTTTTTCTCACAGTTACTTCGTTATGCAAGGATTTGTAGTAATTATATTGATTTTAAAAATAGATGTAAAATCTTAAGCCAAAAATTGATATCAAGAGGTTTTTCTGCAAATAAATTAACTTGGCAATTTAAAAAATTTAGTTTTCATTATAACGAACTTTTAAATAAATATCAAAAGAATTATCTGGAAATACTTAAAAAAATTTTCAACTAATTTCGGAGGTTCGACAAATGATGATGCAGCGCCATTTATTTTGAATTGTGTTTCTAATAGAGCGGATTTTTAAAAAAGAATAGCCAGATGAATTCTATAATTGTTTAGTTCATTAATCTTTTTTTTTTCAATGTTTTAATACTTGTGATTTGGTAAATTTTATCATATTTAGTTTACCTATTGTTGCTAAAAAGAGGGATATATTAACAGGATAAGCTTGTTTTGGTGTTACTTGGTTGTTTTACATTTGCTGTTTTTTTTTTTTTTTTTTTCATAGGCATGTATTTTGGGGGTGATACCTGACACGGGGATGCCATGGATATTCTGTGGTAGCCACAACACTTGGCTGGGTAGAGAATTTAAAGTGGTGAAACCCTATAGGCCAGTGTATTCTCCCGATGAGCCCTTGTGTTGGGTTGTTGCCTCTGAATTATTTGTCTTTATTATTTTTTCTATTGTTTGGTAAATGACGACTTATACTTATTGACGACATGACTGCCTGTCCATGGATTATTCTTTATGGTTGATTGTGTTTGGCTATGCTGTTTGACCTATGTGATTGTTTGGATGAGTAGGGTTAAGGCCTCATTCAAGTGCTGGTCTATATTAATCACTAATTTAGGAAAACAGTCTTCCTTTTCTCCTTCTGTCTCTTTTTTTTATGTGTTTGTGCTGTTGCATTGGTGATTTCTCTTTTCATGATATATATATATATATATATATATATATATATATATATATATATATATATATATATATATATATATATATATATATATATATCACAATATATTAAGTTTTTTGTTTATTAGTTATTTTCACTAGTTTTACTTGTTTTTTAATCTTTTGACGTATTTTAATTAATGGTTTATTTTCCCTGTTTGTTATTTTTAATACTCAAATTCGAATTCGACCCGTTGGAGCTCGTGATAGACATCTTGTGAAATAAAAATCTTACCTTATCTATTCCATACTAACTCTTGACTGGCTACCTTAACTCTTGACAGGTTAATCAAAGAATTTATGCTTGAAAGTTGACCAATATTCAACTCAAGAAGTTAAGACAGACGTACATAATTGTCCCTGTGACCGTGCTTAATTTTGATGTTATCTAAGGTTTGACAATAATATGGTTCGGGATGATGCAGGCTTTACCAACTAATGTCTTGCCATTTAAAGTTTTCCATTTTGTGTTAAAGTTTGACGTTAAAATCAAGGGAAAATGTTAAACGTCAAAACCTCATACCGTCAGCCTGAGCTAGCCTGACACTTATCATTCGTAATTTTAACTTTTTACTCCACAAATAAAACTTGAACGTTATCCTGGTATCTGAGGAAATCACATGGTTCAATTAACCACTAAACATAATTTGTTAATGTATGCTATAAAAAGCTTTGTTTGTTTGTCGGTTTGTTTGCTATTCATTCCTAAAGGTACTCACCAGTTTAGGCGAAACGTGGTAAGTGTCAACCTCTCTGGTAGGGAAAACTCAATATTGGGGGAGGGGGCTAGTATAATATTGTGCGTATTGTTGAAAGTGTTTGTAGCAGACATGATCCTATCTGACAAAATCAGGCTGGGGGACTATGGAATGTAGAGGCCTACCCCAGCCTGAGCCCTCCCCTATTGCATACGTTTTTTGTTCGTTTTCAGTTATAAAGAAGAGGATTCGTTTTCAGTTATAAATGATGATCAATTTAATATACCACATTTAATGAAAAGCATCATTTGACAAAAATAAATGATATTTTTCATTTGTCCTTGACTGCTACAGCGAATAATTGATTTATTTTCAACATTCGATACAAAATGGCTAGAATCATAAGTATTGCTTTGTCAGAAAAGTTTAGTAGGTTGTACTTGCTGTTTTGTGTATACAGAATATTCGCTGGAAGCTGTTTATGTAGAGTTAGTGGTACTGAGCGGGTCCAAAAAGAGGTTGTAAAATTTACTACCTCTTTGAAAAATCTAAATGTAAAAAAAAAGCTACCCAGATACCCAAGATTGTAACATTTATTATTTTGGATGTGCGATTCTGTGTTTTTTCTATGCTTGCTATTAGCACAAGTTTATTTTAATTTTGTTTACTGTGTGTCCAGGATAGCCAGAAAACTATAATATCGTGTCAGTTATTAAGCTATGTGACAAATATTATTTTTTTAAAAAGAGCATTTAATCTAAGACTTTTAAAAAGGATGAGGGAATTTTGATCTTAAGGACTTAATTTTCAAGTTCCTATGCAAGCCAAAAGAAGTATTGTATTTTTCAAAAACTAATAGCTTGTATCGTAAACGAGGTGGACTTCTGGAAGTCGGAACATACTAATTGATCCAGTGGGTTTAGTATATGGGATTGAAATATCAATCTTGATTTCTACTTTATTTCATTAAAGAGTATCTGTTGGTCTCTTCAAATGAAGGCAAAGCTAGTGTTTAACCTTGGGCAATATCTCGTACGCCATCGTGTAAGTAAATGTTTGTTGTATCATCAATAAAGGCAACAGATCTTGCCTTCTCTGGATTTTTCTTTTGTTGAATTTTTATGACTTTATTTCTCATTTTTTATTTTCCACTATCTTTCTTTTCTCATTTCTTTTATTTCTATCTTTCTTCATTATTCATGCAACTGTTATTGTTATTTGCTTGGAAAACCCTTTGTACAAAACAAAAAATGGAGCTAAGAAAATAAAAAGAAACAGTGCATATCTCACAATATTACAAACCAACAAAGACAGAGATAGTAATAAATATAAAACTTTATCTTTAAAAAAAGGAAAAAGAAAACAGCCAACAAACAACCTAACTGAGTTACTTAGTTAGTATCATAGCTCAAGGATGATTTAACCGCAATAATCGGACATTGTAAACAGATGCTGATTTTATTACTGATATAATAGGATCTAATTTGTATATTATCGATAATATTTTTATTATATTTTTTATAATCTAATTATAATTGATATTACAGATTATAGTAAGCTCGTTTTATTTGCAAACATGTATATATTCGTTTCCGAAAATATACTAAAAAAGAAATATTTTCGCGTCGAGACTAGGTAGACGAAAATATGGCTTTCATTTTCCGTAAATCCACGATAAACTGAAATTATCATCTTCTAAAACTTATCTTTTGGAAATTAAGAAACGTCGTTGCCCTCGTTTTTAGGGTGATTTAGAAAACAAGGAATTACTTGTGAATGACAAAGTTTTCTAGGATTAACTTTAAATCATAAGTGAAAGTGACAGAACTTAAATATTTCTTGTCTGAATTGTGAATTAACTTTTGGTATTTATTGTTTCTAGTATTTGGGTACAACACGTCTGATTGAGTTAAAAGGTACAGAATCAACGAAGTGCTCAATAGAAAAGTTGAAGAAAAAATATGCAAATAAAAAGGACACCTCGAGAATGGTTTTGTTAAAAGTCTCTATTCAAGGAGTTAGTTTTTCACACCCTGACTATGAGGTTAGTCTATTTTATAATTAAATTTTGGAAACCATACCATTGCCGATAATTTTTTTTTTTTTTTTAGCATTTGAGCACTTCTGTGAAGACCACAGTATCAGAAAAATTGTCCATAAAACCCTATTTCATACCTTTCTGTCCTACAGAGCCCTTTTCCTTGGACATGAATAGCCAAATCTTATGTTAGGATCTTGAGGAGCCAAAATATATGTGGCGCAGTGGTCTCTGAAACCCTATCCCCTTCCCTGGAAGTATTTTCAGTTACGAAGTTTTTTTGCTCTGACAGATTAAACAACAAGCTGAACAATGGAGAAATTTTTATAAGACAGTGGAATATAATTTTAAATGAATAGTTTGGCCGTATGTCCAAGGGCCGTCCTCAGCACAACACAAGCAGAAATATAAAAGAGGAAACATTAAAATGCCAAAACTATAGCTGTTTATAAGTTTTAAAAATAATTTTTTGTTTTAAAGGTCGCATTTTAATGTAAATTGCTCTTTTATATTTTTGTTTGTGTTGTACTGAGGATGGTCGTTGGACATCGGGCCGAAATATTCATTTAAAGTTGTATTCCATTGTCTTATAAAAATTTTCGTATTGTTTTACTTATTATATATGATTGAAAAACAGTGTGGTCTTCGTCGCTCTTTACAGAGAATCTCAATAATCTGCAAATTTCTACACAGAAATTTAGTGACACTTCTTGAGGAAATTATACCCTATTAAACGCCAAAGCATTGTACTGGACTCCGACTGATGGATATTTCTTCTGGCTTTTGAGTTTTTTGGGCTGATAACCTCTTCCTTGCTAAGTTGTTTATTATGGGTTGCCTCCCCATTGTAGTACAATATTTATAGGCATGAATATATAATGAGTCAGAGGTACTAGGCTCGAGATTGCTCGTATAGGTTCTAAGCCAGCACAAAAATAAAGGCGTACTTCTGTAGTCTGTCCGGGATTTTCTTGTACTACTGAAACTCTAGTTAGTCGAGTCAAGAGGGGGGGGTAAGGGAGAACTGAGAGAAAGCTCCTTTAAACTCGATTTTTGGGCACTCGAACTTTTTTAAATAATAAACGACTCATTTCTAATTATAGCTATGTATTTAGTTATTTTGTTGTATTAATTGTAGGTATCAATAGCTATTTAATTTATTCTTTTGTTCTCCACACAGCTTAGATATCAATACAGTTATGAAAACTCCTATCTTGCCCCTAAGAAGTTTTTGGTACAGAGCTCTAAACTTGGCGCCTCCTCCAAGCCCGCGCTCCGACGCGTAGATCGTACTACAATACCATAGGCGGGAACGCATCTGGTATCTAAGCTGTGAATTACTCTGACTTTTAGATTCAGACTGCCAGTTTCCTGTCTCCAGCCGCTAGCATCTCTACCGCGCAACGTGTTCCAAAAATAAATCGGTTTTTCATAACTGTATTGGTATCTAAGCTCTGGTTCTCCAGTTCTACCTACGCAATTATATTGTGATCCCATTTTTCTAATTATGGACATTGCCTCCACTTCTGTCTCCAGGCCAGTTGATCTGATTCTCTACCTCCTTTCTAACCTCAATGCATCTGGTCAAAGAATGCTAGTCAAGCCTAAAAGCTCAATCTTATCCCAATACCACCGGTCTTGTCTTTTGGTTCTGACTCAATGCCTCAATATGTGCTGTGGTGCCAAAAATTGTTCCGCCAATGCAATGGCGGATCCAGGTGGGGGAAGCGCCCCCTTCCTAACATAGTGGTGGTTTTGGGGGTAATATCATGTTGCAATATTAAATATCATATTTTTCGTAGAGGGTTAACAGTTTTTCACGTTTTTATGGCGGGGTGGTTTCTATAACTTACTGTTTTTTGTATCAATATTTTTGCATCATTTTAACTTCCACAGATTTATTAGAACTTTAACCCTCAGCAGATTTTAGATTAAATTGATGACCAACCTACCTACGGCGTATAATCGTTGAGATTTCCCTTAGATTGCTTTCTTTATTTTTTAAATTTCTAATTATATTTCTTTGTTCGCAAGTTTATCGGAGTAAAATATCCCCCCCCCCCCGCTAAAAAATCATCGATCCGCCCCTGCGCCAATGACGGGCTAGAGAAAAGGAATTACTAGGTTAATCTTAAAAATACCTCGATGGGAAACATAACAACTACAAATGGACTCCTACCAATGTGGTTTGTTCATTTTGTCGTGAAAAATAGTAAATTTCTTGGGAGGCTCCAGCTTTAAGGCTTAGGTTCTTTTTTATTTTTTGTCCAAAGTATCTGTTTTTACTTTTGAAACGTCTGTCTTTAATTTTAAAAGACACTAATACATTTTGAAATATGGGAAAGGAAAATACTGAACCAGGATAAACAAATGATTAAAAAAATGAGAAAATTGCTAAATAAATCTACTGTTAACGTGATTAAAGAAAAAGACAAAATTACTAAAAACTCACTTAGATATTAAGATCTAAAGATCATCCAACATTACAAAAAATGATTGGCGTAGTTTTTTAGATAAAGTAGAAGAAAGGGTTTATTTTCATCAATATGTCAACAGACTTTACTGACCTTTTTTTTTAATTGCAATCGACAGCAACATTTTTAAAGAATTAGACAATATTACCTTAATGTACAGGTTTATCATACAAAACAAGATCTATAAGATCTAACCTCGATATAATATTTTAGATCTAAAAATTACATTTTCTTAAGACAGTAAGTCTATGGGACAGAAGGTATCCACTTTTCTTTCTTTGTCAATTTGAATCTATCGACTATCTTTTTTTCAACTGAAATTAAGGAGCAACATTAAAACTTAAAACGGACTTAAATAATACCATATATGAAAGGGATTGCCCCTACTCAATACCTCGCTTTTTACACTAAAGTTTTTAACACTTATAAAAAAAAGCTTCTTGTGACTAAACGGCCCTTGTTTTTCAGAAGTCATTCTTAAAAAATTGACGCAGAAGGTCAAAATTTACTGTAAAAAGCGAGATATTGGGAGGGGGCACTCCCCTCATGTAGTGACTAATTTCCGTTCGCAAATCTTGTAATGTTGCTCCCTACTTTCATTTGAAAAAATTCTTCCATTTAATTTGTGATCGTTTTTCTAATAATACTGGCTCCCCCTCCATGAAAGAATGTCTCCCCCGTGGAAAATTCCTTCATGGAAAGGTCGTCCCGTGCAAAATACCATCCTCCCGACAATTCTCCTTGGATAATTCGGTCCTCACTGAAAATCCTCCCCCCGGAAAATTGGACGATTCTGCCTGAAAAGTTCTTCTTAGCATACTTTCATATGAAAAATGACTAATTTCTCATCGTTTTTCAACTCATGCTGGTCATCTCCCCCCCCCCCGCTCAAACGGATAGGTGCTCGCGCAGAAATTCTCCCATAGCGAATTCCTCTCGCAGAAAATTTTTTCATCGACAATTTGTCCCTCTGACCCCCCACCCCACTCACGCAAAAAAAATCCTGACAGCTCTGACCCTGCTGAAAATTTCCGCTGGTTAATAACCTCGGAACATTTAATTACAACATGTACAATTGAATCGGCAAAGAGAAAGTAAGAAAAACAAAAAAAATCTCGTATAGGAATTTTGGTAAATTCTCCTTCTTTCTGTGAATTTCCCCTCATCCAAAATTTTCCCAGTCTTCCCCCAAAAAGGTCGGTTTACTTCCCAATAACAAGTACTATACGAAAACAATGGGCAAATTTCATAACTTACAGCGATTTCCCCGTGTGCTGTGGGGGAGTCATGTTATCCCCAAAGGTGTAGTTATTGGACCTTCCAATTATGGTGAACAAAATAGCTATTTCAAAATTTTGATTGGACTACTTTGGGGAAAGTGTTTGTGGGGGGAGGGGGCTAGCTGCCCTCTAATCCATTAGGTCACTTCTAAGGAACACTAGAACTTGATTCGATGCAATCACCCCTGGAAAAAAAATAAACTCGTATCTGTTATCTTTCTTCCGGCAAAAAATGTAAAATTCCATATTTCTGCAGATTGGAGCATGAGACCTCTACAGCAGGGTTTTCTGATACGCTGACTGTGATGGTGCGATTTTCATCAAGATCCTTTAACTTTTCGCGGCTCTTTCCCCCTTTTTTCAAAAATCAGGCAAATTTTCTCAGGCTCGTAGCTTCTCATGCAAAACACTAAACTTAATGAATCTTACATATTTGGAATCAGCACAAAGTTTTTTAGAGATTGGGTTGCTATTGAGCCGAGCTGCTCCTTACCTATAGTTTGTTAATTTGAAATATTTGATGCCTTTCAGACGCTGAGCAAATCTAATTTTCAAATTTGAATGTTAAAGCTCTAGACTTAAACTCTAAAGTTGTAGATGCTGCTAGATCATCGTTAGATTGGTTATAACCAATGATTAGGAGATAGTCCTTGTCGTCCAACTGTCAAGGACCAAACGAAAGGTGGGTCGTCTCTAATTGGGGTGGGAGCATGTTGTAAGGAAATATTTAAAGTAAATGAGTACTTCCAGGGAAGGTGTAAAGAGAGAGAGGCTCTGAATAGATTGGAATGGTGGAGGGACCTGCGTAGCTGTGTTGGCCTCAGGTATCCTGGTGTTGCTGTAAGTTGTTGCTAGTATTAGGAACCTAGTGGTAGATTATGATCAGCATTAGATTGTGAGTATGAGTCAGATGTGAGAGAATTCTTTTCTGGGAAGCCAAATTTCAAGGAGAAGTACAGGCAATTGGTCCATATGGAATAATTTACATATAAAGTCCTACATTTTTGGAAGTTACCGAAAAAGGTGAATTGTACAAAAGATGTTAAGAAATTGTAAAAACTATGATATCTGTTGGCATATTTAATTTTTTGCTTCGATTGGGAATGTTCAAATTTGACTTCAATGTGCAATTCAAATTACTCACTTAATTTAAGACTACTGTATATAAATAGAATGAAACTGGTCGATCCTTTTTACTTTCTATGATTCAAACTCTACCGTTGTTATAAATCTATCTGTATGCTGAAACTCAACAAGTCTTTAACCGTAGGTGTGCTGAGGTCTGAAGATAGCGGAGGCGGGGTTTGTGGTGGTAACAGATGATTTGTTTTTGATAAGGTCAGAAACAAAAAGTGAAGTAATTTTTAAGTCTTTTTTTTACTAGTTGAAGGATATTTAGAATAACCTTAGGGAGCAGCTAATTTTACAATTTCAGTATTAGAGCACTTGATTTCTTCATTTTCCGTCAGATATTCAAAATTTAGTTAACATTAACATCTTCTCTTATGCAATGTTTGCTTGGATGAGAACATTTAGAACTGACCCAAAGAGTTATCAGAGGAAGGTAAGGGAGCACCATCCCCCCTCTTTCCCTCTGTAATATTCGGTAAAAATAAGTTTCTGTATTAAATGGATTATCGTTTTAAATCTGGATCTATAAATTTTCTGGATCTATTGTGATAAGTATGGTTTTTATTAGTATATTATTATTATATTATGTTATTATTATTATAACAGTATTTTCATTTTTTATTCTTTATTCTTTTTTAATTATTTTTGTTTTGTTTTTATATTCTTCCTTTTATATTATCACTTTGTATTTAATGTTTTTATTATATTATTACTTCTGGCAGCTACTTACCATGTTACCAAGCTGCCTAGGGCTAACCTAACTGCGCACGCTTGTCACCTGTCCCAGTCTGTTCAAACTCCTTCGTTCCATACTATGTGAAGCACTACAACGACAATATCCTCAAATCGAAGTGATAGCTCTTCATGTGTGTTCTTTATGTTGCGTCTTTTTTTGCGTTTTTCTTTTTTTTTGTTTGACGATACCCATGTTATTGCATTGTGATAAAGGGAAAGAATAAAGATTATTTATATTTAGATTATTTCTAACCAACCTAATTTTATTTTATTTTATCTAACCTATTTTATCCAACCTAACTAAGCACACTTCTCCTCCGCCCCAGTCTGTTCAAAGCTTCTTTTTTTAATCCCTCTCATAAAGTTCCAATTTCCTTGAAGCTTTCTATTGGGATAGGTATGATTTTAATTAGTATATTATTATTGTTATAATAGTATTTTCATTTTTTAGTCTTTATTCTTTTTTTAATTATTTTTGTTTTGTTTTTATATTCTTCCTTTTATATTATCACTGTGTATTTAATGTTTCTATTATACTATTGCTTCTGGTAGCCACCTACCATGTTACCAAGCTGCCTAGGCCTAACCTAACTGCACACGCCTCTCCCCTGCCCCCGTCTGTTCATAGCTTCTTTCTTTACTCCCTCTCTCCGGTAAAGAAAGAAGCTTTGCTTTCTCTCCGAATGACTAAGTTGTGCTAAGTTATGTTTTGTGCTAAACAACACAAGCTGAACAACAGCTCGTATAGATTGTGCATATTTAACAGTGATTGTGTGACAAGAAGTTTATAATTTGGTTTTAAGCCGAAACAGCTTATTTTGAGGCCATCTTTAAAGAATGTTTAAACGGCCTTGTTATTACTATTTAATTTATTTAGTTTTTTTAAGGACAAATTCATTTTGTTTTAAAAAATGTTTATTTTTAAAAGTTTCGAGGGTTCACAGTAAAAGCGTCTAATCTGTATTAAAAGAAGAAAAAACACCAAAGGGTTGCTTCTGCAACACATCAGTGAAGTCGACCGGAGATTACTGAAAAACTTTCACACCTGACATCATTTTTATAATATCCTAATAAGGGCTTACGCCAGATTTGGCTCTCACTCAATCGGACTATCTGTCTTGGCCTTTTCGACAAGTAGCCACCCAGAACTACTTGATTTTAATTCAATTATTGAATTCAGTTAATGATTTTGATTTAAAATCAAGTAGTTGTGGGCATCAAGTCATGGCTGATCGTAAAAAAGGCCAAAACAGATAGTCCGATTCAGTGAGAGACAAATCTGGTATAAGCCCTTATTAGGATTGTATAAAAATGATGTCAGTTCATTTGTTGATAGATAAGTCTAACTGTAATCCGTATCTATCTATACATCAGTGTTTCCTCAGGCAACAAAAATCTAGTTCTGTTTTATTTTGGGTGCTTCCTGGATTAGACATCTCGATTACTATCCGCAGTTTATTTTGCTTCTTTGAATTCCGTTGGTCTTGGACCTTTTTTTCCTTATTGTTTTTCTTTAGAATTACGAAAGGTTATGGTTGCGGATCGAGGATAGTTTCCTTCAAGATGTCCGTGTCCGGAAAGTTAAACAAATCCCAACAGATCTTTTCGATAATAGCTTCTTGTAGGTAGTAACTCCTATCGAAAAGAAAGCAATTTTACAGTTATTTTACACTTCGATAAGGAAATTTTAAATATGTTGAAGAGAAAGTATAGGTTTAAGCAGTCTTTCTGAAAAAACATGATCTTCAACGAAAAAAAAATTGCTTGTGCATTGTTTAATGTCATATGAATTTTTTTTGTCTGCATTCCAGAAACATTAGCAGTAACCAGAGCCTATGAGACGGTCTGATATCCTGTTTAGCTTGTAATCTTGGTTGTCTCATTATGCGGCAGGTTCCATTAAGCGTAACAGGACATAATCCTCTCGGCAAACCTAAAAACTCACGGCCTGAAAACTTTCACTTAGGAAACTTATCCCAGGTAAAGCTTGCCACTGGAAATTCAGCCTCAAAGTTTTTCGAAAAACTGTGTATATAGCAGGGAAGGGTGAGAGTTTTGTGCTTGCACCTTTACGAAAAATTTGGGATTTATAGAGATCTTCCAGTAATTTCTTCTATTAATCATACGCTTTACCCTTTTTTTTATTTAGTTTCCCAATTTCGGTGACACTAAGTGTGCCGTCTACACGAGTAGGGAGGGGCGGCACGGTTTTCGTAAAATCTCCAGAATTCTACGCAATTCAATATTTTTTCTCTTCTTTTTATTTTAAAATTTTCTCCCCCTCCCCAAAAACTTTGCTTTCCCCTCCCCCTTGTAATCGATTTTGCATGCGGGCCTTAGCTATAGGACGAAGCCTTAAAAACACGTACTTTTTTTCTTTCTTTTTTTAATTTGATTCAGCATATCACTACACTGTACTGTATTTTGATACTAAACTCAACTCATTCTTTTCTTTGTAGGAAGCGATCTGTGAGCATGCAATTCGAAATATCCATTGTGCCTGTCAAGACGCAGATGACATGACTCATTTTGCTTATATTACCGAGGACAGACGAGGATCTGGTGATCATTTTTGTCAAGTTTTCAGAGCAGCGACATTGGTAAGTTTAGTTCATATTAGATGCATCAGTATAGATGTATTTATAGCCCATTGATTAGTATTGCCCCTTTAATTGTTCATAGGGATATATTTATTTAGTTAAGGAGATATGTACACTCTAATTTTTAGGATTTTCCTCTTTTAAATCTCCAAAGGAAAACTCTATGCAAAAAAGATAAGTCTTAGTTTCATTTTGACATTGTGATATACAAGTCTGAAAAGTAAGGTGGATATATTTATTTAGTTAAGGAGATATGTACACTCTAATTTTTAGGATTTTCCTCTTTTAAATCTCCAAAGGAAAACTCTATGCAAAAAAGATAAGTCTTAGTTTCATTTTGACATTGTGATATACAAGTCTGAAAAGTAAGGTGCACCCCATTCATCAGCCCATGACAAAATTTTTCCCTTTTATACCGTGTATTGTTTGCGCCAAGGTTCTTGGTTATATGTTAATCGATTTGATTCTGTTGTCCAAGAAAATTATAATTTCACCTGACCATAAGTCTAATGCGATGTTAGAGGACTGTTGCTGTAAACGGTCTAAACGCTTATTTTGGGAAAATCTGAAGGGACAATTTTTCTGGTTATGTTCAACTTTAGTCGTGAATCTTAAGCTGTTCTGAAGACTATCATCTATCGTTTTTTTATGATTAGGGCAGATTAGGCAGTTGTGGGAAACTTTCTCGGGATGTTCCTGAGGTTAGCAGGCAAAGCCAACGCTCATATCATCTGATTCTTAAAGCCGAAAACCTGAAAAATAGGAGAAACATTCATGATCGTACCCAATGATAAAACTTCTTGATTCAAAAACGAGCAGAAATTGATTAAAAAAAGAACTGTCAACAAATAATTTTTTCAAAGAAATGTACAAAGATATATTAATCTTTAGACGAGGAGAAATAAGGTCTTGTAACAATTCAAACTTAAAACAACCAAAAAAAAACTATCAAAGAATAAATGAAACCCAAGACGAACTAAAATCAGACTTGAAGATAACAGATACTGATATAGATGAATAAATAAATCTTAAAACGAGTGAAAATTAAGTTGAATAGTCAAATCAAACTTGAAACGAACAAAATTTACTACAAACAGGTATTATAAGCATTTTTTTTTATTTGTAACATAAAAAAAAAGTAAAATGAAATCTTGAGTTGCTGATATTTTGTGGAATTGCTTTTATTATTTGTAATATATTCAGTTTATTTTCGTTAGTTTTTTTTTAAGTCTACGTGATTAGCAGAGTGATTTATTTTTCTTTATTTTCTCTTATTTTCGATCCCGATCGGATCCAGTGTCATTCGGGGAAGTTAGAGGGGCGACCGGAAATCTTGGAAAACGCTTAGAGTGGAGAGATCAGGACAAAACTTGGCGGGAAGAATAATCACAGGCCCTAGATATGTAATTGACGTAACCGGACCGGATCCGCTCTCTTTGGAGGAGCTGGGGGACCTAATTCGGTAATTTGGAAAAATTAGAAAAAAACGAGGTACTTTTAACTTACGAACGGGTGATTGGATCCTAATGAAATTTGATATTTAGAAGAACCTCGTGTCTCAGAGCTCTTATTTTAAATCCTCGCCGGATCCTTTGACAATGGGGGGAGTTGGAGGAGGAAAACTGAAATCTTGGAAAACGCTTAGAGTGGAGAGATCGTGATGATACTCGGTGGGAAGAATAAGCTCAAGTTCTAGATACGTCATTGACATAACCAGACCGGATTGAATCTCTTTGGGGGAGTTGGTGGGGGAGGTTGGTTAATTTGGACAATTTAGAAAAAATGAGGTATTTGTAACTTACGAACAGGTGATCAGATCTTAATGAAATTTGATATTTACAAGGATCTTGTGCTTTGGATCTCTTATTTTGAATCCTGACCAGATCTGGGGACATTTGGGCAAGTTGGAGGGGGAAACCAGAAATCTTGGAAAACGTGAAAAATGAGGTATCTTTATCTTACGAATGGGTGATTAGGTCTTAATGAAACTTGATATATAGAAAGATCTTACGTTTCAGATGCTCTATTTTCAATTCGAAATGGATCCGGGGTCATGGGGGGTTGGAGGGAGAAAATAGAAATCTTGGAAAACGCT
This sequence comes from Artemia franciscana, assembly GCF_032884065.1. Classification (NCBI taxonomy): domain Eukaryota; kingdom Metazoa; phylum Arthropoda; class Branchiopoda; order Anostraca; family Artemiidae; genus Artemia; species Artemia franciscana. The sequence goes on from NC_088864.1 coordinate 52,427,553, forward strand.
CAGAGTAGAAAGATCGTGATGAAACTTGATGGGAAGAATAAGCACGAGTTCTAGATACGTGATTGACATAATTTGATTGGATCTGCTCTCTTTGGGGGAGTTGGAGGGGGATTCAAGGCTGAAGGGAGAGGAAAAATTAGAAAAAATGAAGTATTTTTGACTTACGAGTGGGTGATCGGATCTTAATGAATTTTGATATTTAGAAGGACCTTATGTCTCAGAGCTCTTGTTTCGAATCCCGAACGGCATTAAGCCTCCTTTTAAATCAATTTATTGATTCTTAGAATTTTGCTAGAGCTCATGCCATATAAGACCTTGGCTCTTCTGACCTCGTCACAAGTGCCATATGAGCTCTTAGCTCTTTTTTTTCTTTTTTCTTTTTTATTAAGTTAGACTCGCTTCACGAGCTGGGTTACCTGTTGGTTGTTTAATCGTTGGTCATAATGGTGTTTCTAGTAAAAAAAAAATATTTTCAGGAAATAGCAACTGAAATAATAATGACTCTCGGACAAGCTTTTGAAGTTGCATTCCAACTTGCTCTGAAGGATGGGAAGATCCGTTGTCACCTGAGGTCAAAATCAGTTCATGAGATCTCGCAGTATTCAACCTATCGAGGCCATGAACGATCACAATCAGATAATATTTTAATAGCGACAAGCTTAAGGCCTACAACAAACATTGAATATGTTTAAAATTACTCCACGGTACTTTAGTTTTTTTAAGCATTATCGTGATCTTTTTTTTTCTTTTTATTATATGTAGCATCCAATTCATCATTCCTTCCAATGCTATCTTTGATGTTTATTTGTTTTTCTCTTGTAAATTGTCTGTTGATATGAAGTTAGTTTTTAATTTTGTCACTTTATCTTAAAAGGAAATTGTGTGGTTTTGAATTTGGAAATATAATTTGGAAACAACCGGATTAAATTATATCCTGATAAAAGAGAAACTTCTCTAATATCTTTTAAATATCATGCTATCCTGTATGTAACCCAAATAAACATCTACGCTCCCCACAAAAAAAAAATTATTTTACGTTCTCGCACTTCGCAAAAAATATTTGTCAAAATTTTGCACGAATGAGGGTACATCTGACACAAAACTGGTAAAATGTGTATTATATAAAATTCGTGGACAAGTTTTGAGACTATGATATTTTCAGCAGAACTGTAAGCACACATTTTTCTGGAATCTGTCGAAGTCCGTTTTTTATTTTCACTAATGTTGCAGAGAAAGCAATGTCTTCGGTTTTTTCTTTCTGCCAATCCGCCAAACCTGGGAAGTAACTCCTGTTTTCATTTCAAATTAGATTGGTATTTTTTCTTCTCTTTTTCAGAAACTGCCATTAGCTTTGAGCTTTTTTTTACTGTAAAAATGTAGTGTAAAATGATAAATTGAACCTCTTTATGTAAATACAAGTGCAGTCAGCAGATCGGCAAACCCTATTTTGTGTTATTTCTTTCAAAATATGTCATATTTACCTTTTTCTTTATTTGTTGTCTATTAGATGTTACTTTCTTCAACAATTAACTTCTGTAACAATCCCTGGCTAAACACTTTTGAGGTAGAAATGGGTTGATTTGCAATGTATTGGTTTACATTATTCTATTAATTGAGGCCTCTTTCTAAAATATAAAATGTTTTGATTATACAGGGATAGAGACCCCTTGGAGCTATTGCTGGCGCATAGGGGGTCGAAACGACGTGTCAGTTGGTGGGTCTTTTTTAAAGTTACAAGTAACAACCTTGTTGCCACACCTAGGCAGGGATCAAATCCTTGCCCTGTATTGCCAAGAAAAGCACCAATACACTGTTGTACCACAAGACAAATATAGGAGGGTCAACTATATTATTTGAGACTCCCATGTTTCCCTATGATGATGATGATGATGATGATAAATTCATTCCAATTTGCAGGACAAAAAAAGATTGTCTTAAATGGAGTATAAAATAATACGAAAAGGAAAAAAGAAAACAAACAAGAAAGCAAGAAAAAACAGTAAATCCACGTTAGCCTAAATACACAAACCAATAAATCCACATTAACTAAATATAGACAACACATGAGGCACCACAAACTAAATTACACCATAGCAAGGTATAAACTATAATTAGCATCCAAGCCCGCCGCAAACCGATCATGCCGAACCTATACGCCGATGCAATTGTTTTGTATCGGCTGATTTTGTACGCTGATACAAAAGTGTGCTGACAACTGATATAAATGGTGACACAATTTGTAAGCAATTTCCTTTTTTTCGTAGAATGGTAAAAGTTAAATTTATATACATCTTGTACACAGAGTTGTGTACATTTTCTTGATCTAGAGCGTGTATTGCCAGTGAAAAAGGAAGTGTGTTTGGTACTTTAAAATGTATTTAGACTGAAATTAGTGCATGCATTGTTTTATTCAGTTTTCAGTTAAGATACCAAATGGTGAGCCTATTTATGTTTTAACGGTTGTGATTTTTTTTATTGATATCCATATCTGTTTTCCAGGTCTATTATCAGCCAATTGAGTTTCACTTTTTATTCACATCTTATTGAGATCCCAAAAATATTGCTTTACATATAGTGTCTTTTTCTTTAGATATAATCTATTTTTTGAAAAGACATCTAAGAATTGAATCAATTCTCTGTCGAAAAAAGATTGTGTTTTTGGTCCAATTTCAAATGCAGACCTTGGTTCTGTGTTTATGGTTGTGATTTGTTTGCAATGTTGCTACCTGCCTCTCAAGGTTGTATCGAAGATTTTTGTTGGGGAGTGGGGGGGAGATTTAAAAGACGCATCAAAGAACTTTTATGTCGGACAGAAATTTTGGAGGGAGGGGGCAATCCCCCTCCCTGGATATGGCCTTGCTGCTTCTATTTTATCTGTGATTTTAGTCATTCAGATTTTGTTTCTGAAATTACCTAGTTAATTCAAAAGTAAAATAAATCGCGCTATATAAATGTAAAAATATACGCTAACATATATACATATGTACGCTATATGTAAACATATGTACGCTATATGTAAATGTAAAGTCTAAAAAAGGTGCAATTCCCTGTTGATTTCAATATTATACTACCCAGGCTAATATTTCAGAAGTCATATAGAATATTGGCGACTTAATTAATTTACACCAGTAGCAGGTTTTGATATTAGGGCCTGACTTCGTCATAACAGTAAAAACTAACTATAATAAAATCACAGCAAATTACGAGGAGAAAAATCATTAAAATTTGACTTTTTCCTTCTTTTTTGCGTAGAAAATACTCTTGGTTCCGAGCTGGGTGCTTTTCCTTTCTTTCCCGTCCCTTCTTTACTCTTGGTGCTTATATCCTGATTTTAAACACTAAGCACTAATCAGAGGATATTATGAATAATCAAAGAACTCTAAAAAAAATGAGACCACATTACATCCCCACCCAGACCAACCTCTCTTCGTGTGTGCCTTTAGAAAAATGGCATTTCTGTTTATCTCGTATGATTTGCTTATTCGTGTTGCAAAACTTGCAAAATTTCGTACCCCATCTTTGCGTTAGTTTTTTCTATCATATGGGATGCTTTTTCTGTCTTTTGGTTCTTTTCTCTTTTTTTCGTATTGAAAGGATTGCCCATTGATTGAGAGGCTCTTCTGTTGTTTTCTTCTTTTTCTTTTTCCTTTTTATATAAAAGGGGCCTGCCCTTGAATATGCCTCCTTTCTTCTTTCTTTCTTTCTTTCTTTCTTTTGTCTGCATAGGAGACGGGCTTGCCCTTGAATATGTATCCTTTCTTCTTTCTTTCTTCTGAATATGCCTCCTTTCTTCTTTCTTTCTTTCGTCTGTACATGAAATGGGCTTGCCCTTGAGTCGGGTGCTTTTCAAGAGTACGTTGGTGTAAGCATAAATAAATGCTGGAAATAGTTATTACAAAGTTTGTCTGTATAGAAGAAAATGATAAGCAAGGCAAACCAGATGGGGATTAATCGGATTAGGAATTCGTTCTCATTTAATTATATTGTAATCCCATGCCCTCTGAGGTAATAGGTAAAGAGGACTTCATTTTCTCGCTAAGATGTTTGATTTTTTTTAATATACTATGTACTAATTTTTCACATTTTTGTTTAACATTTCAGCACTATATATTCTGAATCGTAGCATCCCCCTCCCCACATTGCCTCAACGCTCAGGTCAACACTTTTCCTTGGTTTTGAGCTTTTCACATAAATTGCAAGTATGGTTGAAAATCTTACCGATTAGTCAGAAAGTCTTATAATTTCAAGGTTTTACATAACCATTCCATAAATTGGTGTATTTGCATCTCTTTGTTATTGGCTTTGGTTAATTGTGTTGAAATATAAATATGTTAACTGCAAATATTTTGATCCTTTTTTTACTCGTCCAAATGATATTATAAATAAAGTATAGTACAAGGTAACCTAGAAAGAAGTGGTCACATTTGAAATTGTGTTTTTATGGTCACTTTTATCATAAAACGTAGTAACTAAAAAAGCAATGGTGATTTTAGGCTTGACAATTTTTAGAGATAATTCCATCATTCTTTGGATCAAATTTGAAAATGAAATGTAAAAATCTCAAATTTCTTTGTCAAGAAACTTCTTCGTCAATTAAATAAAAAACAAGTTTTTTCAACTGAAGTAAGGAGTAACACTAAAACTTAAAACGCACAGAAATTATTACGATTATTAGGAGTTTTGCCCCCTCGTCAGTACCTCGCTGTTTACGCTAAAGTTCGAATTTTCTTCCAATTCTTCAAGAATGACCCCTGAATCTCAAAGGCCGTTTTATTAGAATAAATTTGAAAGAGCGAGCGACCCGGCTCAATAGTAACCGAAAATCTAAAAAATTGATTTTTTTTATACCAATAGATACATCAAAAGAATTGGATTTTTATACTGATTTTAGATATATATATATATATATATATATATATATATATATATATATATATATATATATATATATATATATATATATATATATATATATATATATATATATATATATATTATATATATATATATATTATATATATATATATATATTATATATATATATATATATATATATATATATATATATATATATATATATATATATATATATATATATATATATATATATATATATATATATATATATATATATATATATATATATATATATATATATATATATATATATATATAAAAATATATATATATATATATATATATATATATATATATATATATATATATATATATATATATATATATATATATATATATATATATATATATATAGTGAAAGTAATCACACAGAACCTGCGAGACTTACTGTCCGGTTTACCAGAGGATTTTTTACAGTCGAAGTAGTTTTTTCAGGAAAGTTAGAAATGGAGCTAAAATTTTAGAATTTTTATTTACTGTTAAGTTACTGTTGGGTTGGCTAAATTTTGTGGGGTAGTTTAACGTTGAAACTGTGATTGTATCTTCCAATGTAATCAAGGGGACCAAGATTCAAAATTGTCGCATTCACTTTTCTCTCTTTCTAGTTTTTTCAGTCCATTCGAATAGACAAAAACACAAGAGACTGCAGACCCTCCCTGGGCACTTTATCCTAATAATATTTATCTGTCTGTTTTATGATTTTGCTGTGTTGGAGTTGTTATTTCTATTCGAAGCTAGCATTGGTGTTAAATGTGGTTTGTTTGATAATTACATTTTTTTTTCTCTCTCTCTCTCTCCCTCTCCTCTCCTCTCCTCCCCTCTCCTATCAATGACATTCATCATTGCTTATGACAAATTCCTCACTGTTGATGTAGATGGTGCATTTTCTATTCATTTTTTATTGTATCAATTCTTATATTACCATATTTTATTGTTTTTGCGTATATTAATCTCTTGTTATGGCTTTATATTTATTGTTGAATGTGTTGTGGAGTCTAAATTATTTGTTGTGTTTTTTCTTAAAGGCATAGTTCGTTGCTTTTGTTATAGGAAAATTGCTTTTTGTTATTTAAATAAATACATTCAACGAATTTTGAATACTAATTTAACTCAAAAAGGTAAATAATTACTGGTAATCATTTTCCAGTGATTTAGTCAATCGTTGTATGATTTGTTCACAAACACAATCGGTCGGTTTTGTGTTCCAATTTTCTCCGTGTTTTTTTTTTTTTTAGGTCAACTTTCCCTTGGGGTCGGGGGTGTCGGAGAATTTATGTTCTATTTTTCTGATTGAGCATCAAAGAACTAACAAATAATAGTTCAAATAGGGATTATTTATTACTGGTTATTAATCTTTTATAGTTATGTTCAGAGAAGAAATTAAAAAAAAAGCGTTGAATAATGAATAACTTGTTTCTGATGTCAATTTAACTGACTATATTGAAATTTACAACTGCTATCTACATTCCTACTAATCACCATTCTTAATTGGAATCTATTCTTAATAACAGAAATAGACAAAAAAGAAATCGTGAATGGCCTTCTTCCTGATGACTGATAAGCTGGGAATTAATCAAAAACTAACAATGAATATTTTACTAGACAGTGACCACGTTATTCTCCAAAAAAATCCAAAAGTGTACCAAAAAATCCTCCTTGTAGAAGGAACTGATCCTTAATTATAGCAAAATACCCAAACACATTATTATTTTTTTCTTCTTTTCTGTTAATTTTCCGCTTATTAACATTCCAAGTTTTCATTTACCATAGCCGGCTTGCCGTCCATGAAAAATAGGACTTGTATCGGCTTTTCTAGTGGAACCTCGTCAAAATCTGTGAGGTAGTTGCTGCTTAGGACACTATCGTGAATTAATTCGTATTGTTAATTTTAAACATATCTGTTCGGCAATGGCTCATGCCAGATGGACACTCCCTTGAATTTTGTCATTCAAAATATACGTTAGAGCGGGTTCTTTAACATTCTTTTTAACAACTTCTTGACCTGAATTTGTGCAGCCAATTTTAAACATATCCGGCCGGTATCTGGTATACGGATACCGGCATATACCGGCCGGTTTATGTTGCTAAAAGTATACAAAAACGTAGTTTCTGTAAAGATCTCAGAACTTCATCTTAGTTTCTTTTTTCAAATGCCCCATTTACAGCAATTTTGTATTGGAAATCGGAAGTTACGGACTAGACGTCACAAGTGCAAAATGAAATTTTGTTTTCAGAAAAAAAGGAAAATATTCCAAGATACATATTTAATCACATGCTTTTTTTAATCACAAACTCACAAAAAACACACTAGTTAAAGGCTAAAATTAGAAAGAGAGTGGACATGTTTAATTTATCTGGACTATTCAATCTTTTTTTTAGCTGATGGAGCTTACGGAGACCGTAATTTTTAAAATGTATAGGATTTGCTAGATATTTCAGGTTTGTCCAATTTTTATGTATCTATGAATAATAATTACACTTGTGCCCAAGTAACGGTCTTAAGCAATTAAATATTTATCGGAAAAATCATTAGGAGCACAATCTGATTGTCCTAAATCAAAACACACTAAGTGTGTAATTTCAAAATGATGCTAGATTCAAGTGTGCCGATTGAGGGGAGCGAAAGAGGTGAATTGCCCCCTATATATTCCCCCCTCTAGATTTTGTAATTACTGTTTTCTTTTCCGTTAAAAAGTAACTTTTTATATTTTCATTGGAAAAATCCAACAAACAACAAAATTATTTAACAAAATCCTGACAAGCCACGTATCCGCCCACATCTGAATTATTTTTTTTTTAAGTCAGTCTGAATTTTTTTTGAAAGGATTTTATCCTTCGGCTATAGAAAAATCCACTTCCCTTACCCCACATGCTAATGCCTTTCGGATTTGGTTTGTTCAGAAGCCAAATTAATTAGCTCAACTTAAAGAAAGACTAAAACTGTTATTGAATTTGCTCGTTCGTAAGGAAAATCCCTAGAAACTCAATGGAGCTCTTCAAAAGGCTATAATTAATTGTTAATAAAATATCGTTTGAATTGCTTTTCTTTTTTCTTGGTTTAAATAAAAAATAGGAATCAAAACCAAATAACTGAAACATAATGCTATGATAACGAGCGTGCAAGGAACAAAGGGCCAGGTTGTCGACCATAGCAGGCGAAAGGAGGAGATATCGTGCTATATTTGTGAGGGACAGGGGAGTAGCTCCAGCATTTTATTGGAAGGGTAAGAGGGGTCCATATCTGAATAGTCAAAGGGGACGGGGTATAAAAAAAAATTTTCGGGGAGGGGGGGGGGTAATTGTCCTTACAAAACGACATCCCTTGTGAGGGGAAAGGCGCGAGCTGCCAGCCATAGAGCGCAAAGCTAGTGGAGAATATGACGTCAGGCTACATTTGTTTGGGCTAGATTCGACCTTTCGTTGTTGACGCTAAAGACCCAAGCGAGTGAAGGGAGGCGAAAAACTTCAGCGAAAACCAGCTATTTGTCAGTATATTTGGTGTGTCATATGAGTGTATAGATATTGGTTTTAAAGACAGTTTTACTGTTAATATAAAATAAATGGTCATAGATAAATAAATGCCAGACGTGCGATTAAATGTTTTTACAAGATAAATGCCAAAGTTTGCGACTTTTGGGACACCTCAAAACGAGCTCCAAACGAGTAAAAAACGAGCCCTTTTGGGATATTATCTTATGGGTTTAAAATAACAGAAAGCACAAGTGAAAGAAAAACAGCCCCAAAACAAATAAACTAATCAACCTGATCCTTGTTTCTTAATACCAGCTGTTTAAGAGAGGGCATTCCTGTTACCCCAAGGAATTTTCCAGGCAAATGATTTTGAACTAAGCAACAGTGGGTAAACAATCCCACTCGTGTTTTAGTTCTATATCTATGCTAATTCTGTCAATTTTAAGCAAGCGATCTGTTTAGATTCGTTTGGATAAAAGCGTTTTGTTTGCATAATGTAACAAAAGATACTAGGAGTTGGAGGGTCAACTAAATTTATGAAACTGAAACGAAGGACAAACAGTGGGGAAGCTCGTGATGTAAGCAAAAGGTGCTATTGTTATAAGAAGGATTTAAAAGCGAAAGTAGAAATTATTCTTTAAGAAAGTTTAAACAATGTCTGGTTTAAATTACAGCAAGGATACTATTTAATTGGTCGTTTGGCTAAATATATCAGTTTTACAAGAAAAAAAAAGAAATGGCTGGTTTTGGAAATATGGCCGTATTCGTCAGATGTACTATTATTATTATTATTTTTTGGAATAGATTGAAACTATATTTAAGTTTTTCCAATTGGCTTCCAAGAGTATTTTTGCAACCACTAACCATTTCTGTAGTTATTTGAAGAGCGTCGTTTTGTTACCGGGGAGTTTTGTTATGAACAAACAAATTTAAGAGCAGTTTCAATTTTTTCTTTAAGTTGAGGCAATTGTTTTGATTCCTGAACTTCCCAAATACATGATTTCTTTGGCAGGTGGGGGTTCATATAGCCAAAGAATAAATACTCGTACGAAGTTTGTGAAATTCTATACGAAAAGCATTAGATGCAGTTTAACAATACGTCATGGGTTACACTATATGAAAAGCACTGTTATTGATGAATCATTGAGCAATAATTGAGGGTTACAAATGTGTCATGTCCTCATTTTTCAAAAAAAAATAGTCTACATGGTTGATTATAGGACTATCAATATGTATTATAAAGTTTCTGATTATCAGGAATTCATTTTTGTATTTGAAACTATCTTATGCTACATAAGAAAAGAAAAAAAACAGCTATTCCCATAACTGTGCATTGCCGTCCAACGTCTCCCCAACACAATTGTTGATTCTCCACGGATCTTCACTGTTCAGTAAGGCAAGGTTTACATGGTGGTTTTCAGTCATTTTACCTGAGGTTGTTCCAAAATGGGCAGATTTGGAATAGAAAAATTTGGAAATTTTGACTGGATCGAATCCTGAAGGTTCAGTAGAGGTAGAAAGTGAGCAAAGGGTGGATGCATAGCTACATATTCCGTTTTGCTTTTTGACACTCGTGATCCGTTTTTAGCATTATAGGCTAGTTTTAGTTCTAAATTGAAAAACTGTAAGGTTATTCCATTAATTGCCCAGCTGACAAGTCCTTAGTCCCCTAGCCGCGGTGCCCCCTCCCAGCTGCACGCACGGGGCAGCTGACCCAATTGCCCCCCTAAGAACGACCCTGATTGTAGTTAAATGAATGAATAGGTATTCTACTGAATGAAGGCATTCTGTTTTCTTCTTTTTTTAGTTTCAAATGGATTTAATACAATTTGCATGAAATTGTTTAAAAAATTAAACTCATCATTGAAAAAATGCATACTTGAACAATTTTACAGCAGGAGGGGTGATTTGCCACTTTCTTAATTTGTCTAAGGGGATGTTTACTTAGACAAATATTACTTATGGGGGAAACCCATCCCTTCCTTCTTTGTTCAGCTAAGTATATGAATATAATTTTTTTATTCACACAAAAAACATTTCTGAAGTAAGAAGGGGCCATCACCGCTTAACAATCCAAGTTATATGCTTAGTAGAAACATGATATTCTGAGTGAAGTGATGTTATGAGTATATAAAATTACTCTGTACTATCATATTTGTGCTGTTATATTACACAGTGTAATAAAATAATGTTGCCGAATTGCCTATCAACAATACAGTTTTGTGGCTTCCGGCGTTCCCTCCACCAAGTGACATACACGAACACACTTTACCTCATACCTAGTGTACTACTGCGTTATACCCTATAACCTTAAGCGTACTGAGTGTACGTTCCTAATGATAACCTTTAACTGTATACCGATTGTATAGCAAACAGTTCGTCGCTGCAAACTATTAATAAGGAGTGATTCAGGCGAATAGTAATCAAAATTCTCGTAAAGTTAATTTTTATAACAACTAACACATTGAAAGGATGGGCTTTAATGCTTGTTCCGGATAAACAAAATTCTTAAAGTTCAATTTTACCCATCAAAAGGTACGAGCCAAAGAAATATGCCTGGTTTTTGAAAAAGGGGGGGAAACATCTCCAAAAAGGTAAGGGATCTAAATGAAAATCGAGCCATTAGATTCAGTGCATCAGTTGACCGTACTGTAGATATTTTGAATATCTTTTTGTAAAATGAGAAAGTCGCTTTTTTTACCAGTAGAAAGGTCTCAGATGCGTGCTTATTTGTTTGCTTTTTTTCAGGGGTAATAGTTTCAAGGCTATGGTCTAAGGGTATCGGGAAAGGGCCCATTCAAGGAGAGTAGAAGTTCCTGTGTCCTTTACAAGTGACCAAAAAGAATGTACGTTGAAAAAGTGGCATTTTCTGCCATTTTATGGCATCAAACTACAATTTTGCTACAGAGAGGACCAAGTTACTATTGGTTGAAATTCTGAGATTGCCAGTCGATTTAAAATTCTCAAGAAACTAGTCATTAGTCATTGCAAGATGGATGGTTAGTACAGCCATCTGTAATGATATTTCATTTATCTAAGTTGAATCGCTTGATTTCTTATAAAATTATTTTCAGTGATATATAATTGAGCATCAGCTATTATGAAAGTGGTGGGGGGGATATTAAAGTCACTTATTTACTCTTGAGGGTTTGCGTAATTTTAGAAACAGGAATCGAATTCCCTGAAAAGGGATGCCATCTTGATGGAAACTGTGCAGTGATATCCCACATGCATGAGAGGACTAAAGGAATTATCTGCAAGATATGAAATGTCTTTTTTTATGAAATAATTCTAAATATTTTAAGGAGAAGGGGTGGGGTAGAATTTCCCTTCCAAACACTCTTTATGTCACTGAGTATTTTTTGTATGCCTGTAATATGTGTGTAAGGGGGTGACAGCTCCTTCAAGCTTGATTAGATACCCTTAAAGGATAGATCAGTCACAGTCATCTCATGATGTCACAGCAGACTTGGTGTTACTCATGTTAAAAAGGAGGGTTTCCACTAAATAAATATTAGTTAAAATGCTTCAATTTTGTAGTTAAACTATATGGCTTATAGAAATATACCCAAACAGAGTGATAGAGAAGAAAAACACCTAACAGATTAATAAAAGGGACCCGTGTTGTAAATTGCTAACAGTTTTCCTCAATGTTTAGGAAGAAAATGTTTTATTCTTGCTGTTTTATCTGTTCGAAAATAAAAAGACATCGAAATAGAGATTGTTACATCCACTGAGGGGGGTTCCTTTTTCTTTTCTCTTTTTCCATCCTTAGTTTTCCTAGCTCATTAAGAACAGGCAAATCACACTTGGTTAAACCTATTGAGGAGAATATGACAAAATTGGTATCGTTGTCCTACTTTGGAGTAGAAATTAGTCTGATAGCTTTCTAAGATTCGCGTGACCGGAATCAAGAAGAGCAAAAAGGGCTCAATTATTGAAAAGAATCACACAAAACAGATAGCTGAGTATTGAAGATTAGTGTTTTAAAACCCAGGGAAAGATAGCAGTGATTATTTTCTGGAAGGTAGAATTAGAACAATGAATACAAGTCATCTTAATAGATATTGCAGAAGATTTTACCATAGAAAATGGTGATAACCTTTAAACTGAAATGTTGAACAAACATACATTTTTAAGTAGAAGAAGAAGAATAGGATTAAATTTAAAAATTTATTTCACAGCATGGTTGCCGAATTTGAGTTTCGCGTCAATAATAGCACTAGTTTGACTCTTTCTCACAACTCTTTTTAAAACGATAAAAAACTTTAGCGTAAAGAGCGAGGTGTTGAGGAGGAGACAGCTCCTTTCATAACGGAATAATTTCTATTCGTTTTAATTTTTAATGTTGCTCCTTACTTGCACTTGAAAAAAACTTGTTTTCTTTAATCCAATTTCTGAACGTTTTTGAGTTAAAGCATGTTTTGATTTTGGTTCACCGCACATAAATAATTAAAACAAAATTTGCATATTAATTTTTGGGGGCTAAATGGCTTTCTCATAATTTTAATCGGATGATTTTGATAAAAAAAAAGGGTGGTGGAGGAGGAGGCCTAGTTGCCCTCCATTTTTGGTTGCTTAAAAAGGCAATTAGAAGTTTTTATTTTTTACGAAGGTTTTTTTGGTAATAAATATGCGTAACTTACGTAGTAATTTGCGTAACGAACTTCTATATTTGTATATTTTTATTATGTATATGATGGGGTTCGCCCCCTCGTCAATACCTCGCTCTTTACACTAAAGCTTGAATGTTGCTCCAATTCTTTAAGAATGACCACTGAATCACAAAGGCCGTTGAATAAACAGTCGAAATTACTAAAAACACTTTAGCGTAAAGAGCGAGGTATTGTGGAGGAGACGGACCCCCTTATATACGTTATAATTTCTTTTCGTTTTATGTTTTAATTCTGTTCCTTAATGGCAGCTGAAAAAACTTTCTTTTTTTTTATTTTTTCATTGTTTTTTTTTAATAATACTAGAAAATCCTGCGCCCCCTTCATGGAAATTCTCTTCCCTCACGATAAAGTTATCCATAGAAAGATTCTCCCACTTAACCCCCAACCCCTACCCCCCTTCTACGCGAAAAAATTCCCTGAAAACACCTGTACATTTCCAAATAATCATCACTATACGTAAACAATGGTCAAAGTTTGCAACTTGCAGCCCCTCCCCCGGGGACTCTGAGGGATTGAGTCGTCTCAAAAGACATAATTATTAGATTTTTTGACTATGCTGAACAAAATAGCTATCCCAAAATTTTGATCTGGTGAAATTGGGAAAAAATAAACATTGGAGGGTGCCTAAGTTCCCTCCAAATTTTTTGATCATTTAAAAAGGGCACTAGAACTTTTATTTCTCGTTAGACCGAGCCCTATCCCGACATTCCAGAACCACTGGATTGATACCCATTTGAAAAAAAAGAAAAACTGGGAAAAAACTCTTACGGTTGAGTTATCTGATACGCGAATCTGATGGTGTGATTTTGTTAAGATTCTATGGCTTTTAGGGGGTGTTTCCCCCTATTTTCTAAAATAAGGCAAGTTTTATCAGACTCTTGACTTCTGATTGGTAAGACTAAACAGGATGAAACTATATATTTAAAATCAGTATAAAGATACGATTCTTTTGATGTAACTATTGGTATCAAAATTCTATTTTTTAGAGTTTTGGTTACTATTGAGCCGGGTCACTCCATACTACAGTTTGTTACTACGAACTGTTTCAAACTGTTCTTGAAGCTCATATCAAAGTTACAGGCTAGTATCTTCCACAAGACAAGTCATTTTTTTGTATTTATCAATCAGCAGCAATTCCCCGTGGTCTTATTTCGATTTAATCAGAACAGAAAATTGTCCACTTTGAAAGAAAAAAGAGGCACTATCATTGATGCGACGCAATTTGCGAGATGACCCTTTGAATGGGAGCTAGAATACACAGAAGTAACGAGATACTCACCCCATCAAAGTTAGCATTCTACTCAGTGTTAGAATCCGAGTTTGATCTATCAGGTTCAGTACGATGAGGATCTTCTTTAAACTACCTTTTTCCATTTGACTACTTTAAGAAAAATCCGGAATAGAAGTTTTTCAAAAACAAAAAAAAATTAAGAACCATTTTGAACTTAATCAATTCCCATCATAATTGAAACTGAAAAGGATCAGAAATTAATGTCAAAGGATAAATGAAATCCAAAACAAACAGAAATACAGAGGTTGATGCGGATGAACAAATAAATATTACACAAATAAAAAATAAACTGAACCGTCAAGTCGGTCTTAAATACTAGCAAAACACAACAAGCAGCAGTTTGGCTACTGGCCCCTTCCGTAAAAACTCTAAAGCCCATTGCAGCATTTGGGTTTTACTGAAAACTGTGTCTTTTTTTAATCAGGAGCTTAATTTTTCAAAACGTCGACAATAAATGAAAAATCGATCGTTTTAATAATCAAGATGCCTGGAAAGAAATAATGAAAACAAACTGAAGTTTTAATATGTAATAATTTTAATTCCTGAAAATATCATCGAATCAATACTTTATTTAAATGTCTCTGAATATTATAAAATATTCATAATTTATTATGTTTTCATTAAAGCACAAATGACACTTTAGAATATATACGGTTAGGGGATTGGGAAGGAGACAGCAGCTAAACACCTTTTTGAAGTCATTTTTGGTTCGGTTTAGGTATTACTAGAACATTTAGCTTAAGTTTTATTCGTTTTAAGATTTGTTATTCGACTTCTTCAGTATCTGTTACCTTGTGTTTGATATGACCATTTATTTTGGTTTCTTTGCGTTTTTTGTCTCATAAGTTTAACATGGCTCCTTAATTAAAAAATTGTCGCATAGATTTTCTTTTTATATCAATTTATTTTCGTTTTTGATGGCCAAAGTTTTATTATTGATTCATGAAATTAATATTTATCCAATTTTCATGTCTCCGGCATAAAAAAAATTAAATTCATGATTCTAGTTTATTATTTCAATTTGTGGAGGAGCAGCGTGTTCCTCCACAATTAGCCATTCCTGAGAAACGGTAGATGCAATAAATAAATACCAATACATTTTGTAAACCAAACCAATACAATTGGTAAACCAGTACAATTGATATACCAATACAGAATAAAATACATTTTAAAAATTGCGACACACTCAGTGTCTTTTTATTGAGTTAATCACACCCGTCAACATTCTCTGAAACCTTCAACTTAAGATCCTTAACTATTCCTGAGATATTGTGCCCATGATTTTAACAGGCTGGTTTTACATAATATCTTTGGATTTAGTTCAACAATATCAACATCTCCTGAAACTTTCAACTAAATATTATCATTGATCCTGATATATTACAGATACGTCTATTTGACAACCTCATGATTGTATTTGATTATGTTCCACATTCCCTTCAAAATTCTCTGAAAATTTCGACTCTATTCCTTAACAATTCCTCAGATACTGCATTAATGCCATTTTGACACCCAGGTTGCACATAGGGTCTTTTTATTTAGTTCAGCATCAAACCAAAATTTCTTTAAATTTTTATTTCAATTATCTTATATAGATAATTGAATATGGGATATTGCAGCTACTCCTACTGACAAATGGGATGCACAACGGTTTCTTTACGTTCAACATCCTCTTCAAAATTATAATGTAAGTTTCAGCTTGATAATCTTTCCTAACTGTTCTTGAAATGTTTAAGATATTCCGTTTTGACAATCTAGATTCGTTTAGTTTCTTTTAATTTATTTTAACCACCCCTTTAGTATTCCACGAAAGTTTAAACTTAGTAGCCACATTTGTTCCTGAGTTCAACATAGATACGCCCTTCTGACACCATGAATACACCTAGTGTCTTTTGCTTCAGTGTAATACCTCTCTCAACCTTCCCTGAAACTTTCAACTTAATTAAACTTGGACACTGATGGCAACCCTCATGCCTTTTCAACCAGAAAATAATTTGCACTCTACTGAAAACAAAATCATTTTAAACGTATTCACTTTTTTTATTTTAATAAATAAACAAAAAATATTAAGATTTTAAGGAATAAATTTACAGTATAAGTATATTAAACGGACAATTCAATGCCATTTTTTTTAGTGATACCAATTGCATTGTTTAATTTAATTTTATACATCCGCAAGTTAACCTGAAAGATAAAACTTTATCATTCCCCAGAAACTCCATATATACTTTTTGAAAACCTGCGTACACTTACACTCTATTGACTTGTTTAAATTGTAATAGCAAAACTAATAATAGCAGTTCCCCTTAGAGTTTCAACTTAATACCTCTACTCGTTCTCGAAATATTGTTGAGGTGTCTCTTTGGCAGCCATACACACAGTTTTTTTTATTTAGTTTTAAAGCAAAATATAGTTTTGAAGCACAATAGGACAGTTGCATAACTGTGGGGAGTTTACACCCCAATATATCCTTAGAGACTCAGTCACTGCACCGCTCTACAATGCTGATCAATATGGCTGTCTCAAAATTTTGATTAGATTTGTTTGGAAAATGTATGGGCCTGTGACGAGGCCTGCTTATCCTCCAATCACTTTCGACTCTTAAAAAGACACCGGATTTTTTATTTCCATTCAAATTAGCTCCTTTAAAATGATCGTGCTAGCTATTATAGAGTGATACTGCCTATGATATTTCGTGTATGCCCTTTTGAAAACCTACACGCCTATAGCCTTTTCGTTTAATTGAAACTCCCCCTAAGCGTTTCCTAAAGTCTCATCTTAATACCATTGACGTTATTAGTTATAGTATCTGTAGTGATAGTATTAATAGTGTACCAATAGTGCCTTCTGACTAGTTCAAAATCCACCACAAGTTACTCTTACAGGTCTAACTTATAAGCCATTCTCGAGATATTACTTTGTCACCTTTATGAAAATCTATATGTTCATAGTTCTTTTTGACTTCGTTCAACATCTGCCTAAATATTCCTTGACAGCTTCACCTTGATACTTTCTTAGTAGCAATAGTTGTAGTAGCATTATTAGCAATATGAGAATAGCACCTTTGGTTCTTCAATATCCCCACCAACACACGCTGAAGGTTTCAATTTAATAACGTCAACCGATCCTGAAGCATCTCTTATGTGTCCTCTTGACAATATCTCTGGGCATAGTGTGTTTCGATTTAGTCCCACACAATTTCAATATTTCCCAAAAATTTTTGCCTTAATACCGTTAGCTTTTTTAGCAGCAGTAGTAGTACCAGCACTAATAGTAGTAGCAGTAGAATTAACAGTAGTAGCCTTAGATGAATAGCTGTAGTAGAAGTAGCAATAACAGTAGGAGCAGTAGTAATTTGAGTAGACGCCTTCTCAAAATTCCCTAAAAATTTTACCTTCCTATCCTTAGGCATAGTTGTAATAGTAGTCACAATAGTAGTATTGGTATTACTAGTAGTTTTAATAGTAATAGCCCTAGTCATATTAGCAGCAGTAGTAGTGCCTTTTGATAAGATGAACATCCCTCTAATCAAGTCCTGAGACTTTCAACTTGATATAATTAGCTGTTGCTATGACATTACTAATATTCCTTTTGGTAGCCTGTATATTTATATACTTTTCGAAATTTTCCTTTTAATGCTCCTAGCCTCACAAGTAGTTGCAATAGAAGTATTATTAGAACTTATAGTAGTAGTAGAAGTTGTAAACGTAGCAGTGGTAGCAGCATTAATAGTAGCGTGCACTTGTTGCCTTTTGGTCAAATGATCTTTCTCTTTTAGCATTCTCTGAAAGTTCCAACTGAATAGCCATATCCATTCTTGAAGTATACTCTTTTGACAGTGTGCATGCGCATAGTGCCTTTTAATTTAGTTCAAGTTTCCCCTCAATATTGATAAAACAGTAGTTTGATTGTTGTAGCTGTGGTAGTTGAAGTAGTAGTGAGCAAGTATTGCCTTTTTGGTCAATTGATCACCTTCTTTATCATTTCCTGAAAATTCTAAATTAATATACTCAGTCGTCCTTGAGTTACACCCCTTATAGCCAATAGGTGTTGTTGTATGTTCTTTGGACTATTCTGAAAAAAGGTGTATCTCATAATTTCGATCGGAAACATTTGGGGAAAAGAGGGCGTTGGGGAATACGGCTAATTGCCCTCTATCACTCTTGACTCTTAAAAGGGAACTATAACATTACATTTCCAATTAAATGAGCGTCCTTTAAAATTGATACAGCCAAACTTCCATAAGAACCTTGTATGTCCCGGGGGGATAACTTACAACCCTTACTCTCAAACTCAAAGGATTTTTATCAACCCCGAAGGCTTCGTTATGTGGTCTTGAGACTACTTTTCTTATAAAATGGCTATTTCAAAGTTTCTATTGGATGTCTTATAAAAAAAAGAGGACAAGAGGAAGGGGAGGGGCTAGTTGCCCTTCAGTTACTTTGGTTCTCATAAAGAGAACTAGAACTTTTGATTTACAATCCATTGAGTTCCCTCCGAATTTTAAACGGATCTTCTTTCACAAAAACCTTATATGCCTCCTAGGCATTCCTTATAAGCACTATCCTGAGGTCTCTCGGGGGTGGGGTGGGGGGTGTCATCGTCAAAGACATAATTACTGGACCTTTTAACTGCACTGAGCAAAATGGTCATCTCGAAACTTTAATTTCATGTGTTTGGGGAGATGATAGGCGTGGGAAAATAACTGGTTCAATATTGTATCCAGAGGCTCATGGGAATACAAACTCCACCCCCCCCCCTAAAAATGTTTGTCTGACTCATAAAACCGTAACAAAAATTAATATAAATATATTTTTGACGTGCTTCTGATTTTATTTTGCAATCACCCCTCCACCCAATAAAAAAAACAGTGGATACATTCTTAGACTGGTTGCCCTCTGATCACTTTTGACTATTTAAAATGTACTTGAAATTTTAATTTCCAATCGAATAAGCTCCTTTCAAAGTTTTGTATTGCAGGAAAAAAATTAAAATGTTCTTCAAAAGAATCAGACTATAAGAAGATTAATAGAAAAATATTAGATTACTTATTAAGAGCCAAGACCTTTTTACTTTGGCAACTGATATCGACTAAACAAAACCTACGACCTTTTGTACTTTACCATTTGTACTGTGGAGTTTTGTGAGCCATAATGTCCAAGCGACGAAAGTACATGCTTTTAGTAAATACTTGAGTGGGATGGAATAGCAAAGAAAATTATTGCTTTGGTGTCATTTTCATCACTTAGTTCATATAATTGAGCAAAATAGACATTTCATTACTGTAGCTTTTCAGACCTTTTCGTAAATACTCGAGTAACTGGTGACACATTAATGTTGCTACTTCGGGGGTACCAAAACGAAGTCTTCATTTACAAATTCTAGCACCATACTTTGGATTTCAGTCCAATGAAGGACGATAATTTGTTGACAGTTCTGTCAGAAAATGACTGTTTTCAATGGTCCATAATCAGAATGATGGGACCAGAATCTATCAATGAAGAGTGGGCTAAATGTAAATTGTATTTTGAAGGTCTGAACCAGCTCTAAATGTTATCACAGGTTTTGGATGAATTTCACGGTTTTCGGTATTTTAATAGATTTTGGGAAATCATGACGCCAAAATTTAGCCTGTCGCCGTAGCTAATAAATATAAGAAGAAGATTATAAAAATGAGAGAAGCAAAAGCAAAATCTCTACTAATTAAGTACCTTACAAAAATTGAAGCCAATGATTCTCATACCCTGCATAACTGGTTAAGAAATCCATCTATGTTTAGAGGCGTTGCAAATGAATATGCAAATATCCAGAAGAAGTTCCCAGTGCCAGTAAAATCTATTGCACCCACATTCCCCCAAACCCCCCCTTGGAGTTGGTCAACCCCCATAATAAAGACTGACTTCTCAAAGTGGACCAAAGAACTTACCCCCATTTCTTTTATTCAGAAAAAATTTGCCGAACTAAATAATGTTGCTTATAAAAACTATTTCCAAATTTTTGTAGATGGGTCCAAAATGAATGAGAAAGTGGCAAGCGGAGCTTTCTTCCCAACCCATAATATCGCTTTAGGAGAGAGATTACAAGATAATTCATCTGTAATGTCTGCCGAGCTAAACACCATAATCATGGCACTAGATTTCCTCATGGTTAATGATTATATGAAAGTTAATATTAAAAATATTATAATATATTCTGATTCTTTGTCAAGCCTAGAGCTTCTTTCGTCAGCTTCTCAAAATAAGATGGATATTGACACATTTCTTTGTCTTAGGATTATTGAT
Source organism: Artemia franciscana (assembly GCF_032884065.1). Lineage (NCBI taxonomy): Eukaryota > Metazoa > Arthropoda > Branchiopoda > Anostraca > Artemiidae > Artemia > Artemia franciscana. Next base: position 52,448,189 of record NC_088864.1, read on the forward strand.
ATTTTTGCTTCAAAAGGTATTTTAACTCATATACAGTATATTCCAAGCCACTCAGGTATAATAGGTAACCATAAGGCAGATGAAATAGCCAAAAATGCTTTAAATATTGACCAGCCAAGTGGGAGACCAATCCCCATTAGAGATATTTACCGCTGGAGATTTACAGAGGTACTGATAATTAATAAGAATCCTACCCCATCACCTTTCCCAAGTAAGCACCTTTCCAAGATTTATCATAGGATTCGGTCAGGTTCAAATGGGCTAAATTTTCAGGCATTTTCATATCAGATTCCTAATTCAAGTGGCGAAGTTCCCTCGTCCCCCCCTTTGCAGGTCATGTAATCTTAAGAATGAAACAATAGATCACTGCCTATTTGAATGTAATATGCTGACGTCTGCACAGTATACCCTGCGACGTAAAATGGTAGAATGCTTCAAACACCACAAAATTCCACTAACAGCCAAGAGTCTTGCTGACCATACTCTCCCGCAGAGCACAGAGATCAATATATACTCTCTTATAATTCAACTGCTGGTATCAAAAGATATACTTCAAGAAATCTGAGCAGATACAAATCATACAAGACAAACCAGCTCCATAGCTCTGTCGATCTCACAGAGTGAGCCAAAAGGAAAAGGGCTAAATAGTATCAACTGAAAAGCCCGTCTGCTGAATAAGAAGAAGAAGAAGCAATTGACAAATTTTAAATGAAACTTCAAAAAAAGGATTTACAGCTAGATTATATTGACAAGTCAACTGACCTTGATATATACATTGCTCTGGTTTCTTTGAAAGCTTTGCAGTTCTTTTGAAAAATGTCAGTCAGAAGCATGATGAACAATCAAGTTATTTTGGATGGATGTGCTACTAATGCATCTTTGAATGATGTTGTTTTGGTTGTTGAAAAAACTCCTGCACTTGGTGCATATTTAGCTGAATTAAAATCAAGCTATTTGATCCCATCTCTTGAGTAAGTAGCCTAGGAAGTTCTCATGGTCATGTTGCTAAAAAATTTTACCTTTTGTCAAAGAATTTAGTAGGCCTAGCCTAGACAAAATATATAATTTGACTAGGAACTTTTAAAATATAGGAACTGAAATGTGAAATTAAGAACTTTTAACATTTTCCACTTTCAAGGGGTGGGTTTTTAAGCACTAAACTTGGTTAAAATGCATAAAGGGTAAAATTTTCGTTTAGCTACTTTTGTAAAATTCTAGTTAATTGACTTCTTGCTATCTCAGAAAGGGTTTGGTTTAGGAAAATGAAACTTTCAGAGATGAATCTACAGACTAAAGCATGTTCAAGGACGGTCTTTTGAAGAAACTTCCTCCACTCCTTCTCCCTCTAGAGGGCCCTGACCTTTTATGACCTTTAAAAATGTGTGTCATAAAAGTGAAAGCTTGCAAAATAGATCTTCTGCTTGAATGAAGTACAACAAAATTGTTTTCAGGTTCATAACTGCTCAATTCCATTTTATAAGGTTTTAAAGATATACAAATACATTTCCTTAATTTTGAAAAAAAAATATTGATATGGCTCACAGTTCTACTCAAATAACAGGAATTGCATTTTCAGAACTAAAGGCAGAGAAAAAGCAACAAGTAACTGAAAAATTAAGGTAAAACCTTGTTTTGTCAAAATTTCAATAGGTATAGACCTGTCATGTAGGCAAATTTCAGGGCCCTATAGAGGGAGAAGGAGTGGAGGTGGGTACTTTAAGATACCTTCCCGGGACATACTCTGACCTGTGGACCCATCCCTGAAAGTTTCATTTTCCTAACCTAAACCCTTTCCAATTCAATTTTATTTATTCAAAAAGAAAAGAAAACACATAACAACAATAATAATAAAGATCCTAGAAGCAAACTTGTTAAGGACCAAAACAAAAAAAAATTGTAAATGAAAAAGAGAGAGAAAAAAAAAGAAAAGAGAAAACAAGGGTAATTAAAGCAAATTGAACAAACATTTAGAGAAATATAATATCAAGATTTTAGTACATTGTTATATAGCATCCAAAAACTTGTGGATAGCTCGACACTGGAGGGTATTAAATTCCATTGAATTATAGATTTATAAATTGGGGATTGCTGGGCGGAACTAGAGATACACCTGGGGACAATGAAGGAATGGTTGGATGAATGGAGACAGTGGCCTTCAGAATTATTACTATTAAAATAAGATAATAAGTGGGGAGGAAGATTTTTATGGTAAGTGGAGTATGCAAGGGATAGATTTAATTTTTTGATGATTTGTTCAAAAGGGATAATACCAAAATTGGAGAACAAGTCCTTGGTGGGATATAGTCATGGCAACCGAAAAACTGCTTTGACAGCACGGTTTTGAGCAGATTTTAATTTATTGGTAACTGAAGGATAAGTATTACCCCTTACAGATCCACAGTATGAGATATATGGGTAAATAAAGAATAATAAAGGGTGACAAGGATATCAGGAGGAAGAAAATAATTCACATGATTAATTATACTTACCTGTTGCAAAATTATGGCTCTGATATAGGACACATGTGTTGCAAATGATAGGCATGAGTCTATGTGGAAACCAAGAAACTTGGCAACTTTGACCTGCAGGAGGAGATTGGTAGAATATTTTAGGCCAAGTGCTGGCTGAACTTCATTTTTTTGTAAGGGGTTTGAAATAATACCACCTGACTTTTCTTGCTGTTAATGGTCATGCAGTTAACGAGACACCACTCCTGTACTCTATTCAGAAGGGTTTGAGTAGAGGTGATGATGGATGGTAAATTAGGACTGGTGATGAAAAAGTTGCTATTGTCAGCAAAAAGTACTGGGTGCACTAATGGGCCCAGGTCCATAATCAAATCATTAATATAAAGGAGAAAAAGTATTGGACCAAGAACAGAGCCCTGTGGGACGCCCCTCTGGACAGGTAGGAGATGTGAAGTCACCCCACCCAGTCTCACACTCTGTACTCTACTGGAGAGATAAGAGCTGAACCATGAGAAAGGAACTCTGCAAATCCCTAGGTTATTGAGTTTACTTAATAAAACACTGTGATCAACCATGTCAAAGGCCTTTGAAAAATCCAGAAATAAGCCCAATACAGTATTTTTAAGGTCAAGTTGGGAACATATAAACTGTGTGGTGTCTATTAGTGCATGAGCAGTTGAAAATTTGGCATGGAAGCCATATTGATGAGGAGAAATCAATGAATCTGATGAATGATTCCCAAATACAAAGGGAGAAAGACGTCAAAATATAATTCTCTTGAGCACCTTAGATATAACTAGGAGAAGTGAGATTGGACGATAATTGCTTATCTCAGACAGATCGCCTTTTTTATGAATTGGGATAACAATTGCTGATTTAAATATTTCTGGGAAGACTCCATTGGTCATAGACAGGTTTGCTATGTGCACAATGGGTTCACAAATATAGGAAGATATGGTCCTAAGAAGCTTATTACTTATGCCAAAGAAGTCAGGTGTACTACTATTAGAGAGAGATTCGATAACTTGAAGCACCTCTTTGCAATCAGTTGGAGAGAAAAACATGGATCTGGGATTCTCGCTAGGGTGTACTGACTGTGAGAAGGAACAGGAGTTAGCATTTGGAATATTAGTGAAATAATTATTAAAAGCATCCTGTACTACCACTACTTTTTGCTATCTTGGAAAGAGGCTAGGGTAAAATTCTAATTTAGTGACTTCCTGCTATCTTGGAAAGGGGATAGGTTACATATACATTTCCAAAATTTTGAAAAACCTAATGATATGGCTTATAATTCTACTAAAATAATACAAATTGCATTTTGAGAACTACAGAAAGCAACTAAACTAGAATTTTACCAACAAAAGAACCAGTAAAGTTCTATTTTAGTGACTTTTGGCTATCTCAGAAAGGGGTTAGGTTAGTTAAATAAGAGAGACTTTCAGGGATGGGTCTAAAGGCTAAAATATGTCTTGGGAAGGTATTTTGAAGTACCTACCCATCTCTCCCTCTAGAGGGTCCTGACCTTTGATGACCTTTAAAAATATGTGTGTTATAAAAGTGAAACCTTGCAAAATAGATCTTCTGCTTGAATGAAGCACAACAACATTGTTTTCAGCTTCACAACTTTGCTCAATCCCAATTTACAAGGTTTTAAAGATATACAAATACATTTCCTAAATTTTGAAAAAACATAAAGATATTACTCAGAATTCTACTCAAATAACAGAAATTGCATTTGGGAACTAAAGGCAGAGAAAAAGCAACTGGTAACTGAAATTTAAGGCAAAATGTTGTTTTGTCAAAATTTCAATAGGTATAGACCTGTCTTGTAGGCAAATTTCAGGGCTTTCTAGAGGGAGAAGGAGTAGAGGTGGGTACTTTTAAAATATGTTCCCAGGATATACTTTAGGCTGTAGACCCATCTCTAAAAGTTTCATTTTCCTAACCTAACCCCTTTCCAAGATAGCCAAAAGTCATTAAACTAGAATTTTACCAAAGAACCTTCAGAAAAGCATCAAGTTGCATTTTAATCCTCTTCCTCAAAATTGTTTGAAAATGATTTATGTGAACATTTTTCTGTTGATATTATTGACTTATGAATAAACCAAACATACTGCTTGATGTCTTTTTTTATGCTCTATACAAATATAATAATTCAAATTTAAGCCCTTTTTGAACCCTTGAAAATGACCAAAAAATTCTAGTTTTTGGGAATAAAAAACGTTTAAACCATGGATTTTATACTTACTATTTGATTATAAATAGATTTTTTCAATAATCCACAAGCATTAATTTATCTCAATTAAGTTGGACAAAATTTTCAAAATAATTTCTCCATTTTTCTGTCTGTCATGTTTCTTCTGTTAGCTTTGATGTTTTTTGACATATAGGAGATATGGCAGTTTTGAAGCAGCCCAATAGAACCAAAATCAAGCATTGTGAATTTTTTTTGGTTTTTTTTTTCTAACGAACTTCATTTTGACAAACCAATGTTTGTGAATTATTACAACTTTTGCAAAATGGATTTATAATGAAATAGTAAGTTTGAAACAAATATTGTAATCCATTTTTATATTCAAGAAATATAGAATGATATTATTATGTTTAAGAATGCTAAAAGGGCTTAAAATTGAATTTGCAAGCAATTACTGTATTCAGAAAGAGAATTGAAAATAGTATCTAGTGGTATGTTCAATTTATTTGTTGCTCAATAATATGAACAATGAAATATTTACCATCATTTAAATTATACATCATATCAATCAACAAAATTCAATGAAAGCAAAAAAAAAAATTGAATTACTGGGTAAGGTTTATATTAACAGGCTATTCAGGTAGCTAAGAAATAAACTTTCCTCTGTAGTCAGAATTGCACCCTGAATCCAAATTTGATGCATTTATGTCAGAAATAACCACATTGGCCTGCCATAAGGTAAAAAAGGAAAACAATCAGAAATGGGGCTTTTAAGGCTAAACAAGAATACTGAATAAACAAACAAAACAAATATTTTGAGAGGACAATTAAATTTTTTTTCAATGCAAAACAAAATATTGTATTCAAGGCAAGTGCCAAAGAAAAAAACAACAAAACAAACATAGAAGGTCAATGTAAAAAAAAACAACAACAAATGAACCAATGAAAAAAGAAAGAATAAAATTCAATAAAAGCCCAAAAGGAATGAAATAAGTAAGTTTTCATGATTCTTGTATGGTAATGTAGTTTTTGAGGTTTCTTTCAAATGGTCACCTGGTCTCAAGTATTACCTTTTCTTGCCCTTCTCAGAGTCTCACCACCTTCTAGCAGAGGAAATGTGAACTTTTTTTGCTGTTTGTGTTGATCCATATAAAAAAATTGCTGAGAGGCCTTCTTCTGTATTTTTTAACCTTGACACCACCATCTATTTTGAAAAAAATAAGCTCATCCCCTACTGGCTCCTGGTGTCCAGCCCAATATTCCAGCACTTTACCACAGAAAGATCTTCAGTACAAACATATTGTAGCACAAATTTGCAGTTTTTGCATGGTAAAATGATGCTTAATAAAAGATAAATTAAAACAAGAAGGCTGTTAGTACAACCTTGTTTTTTTTCTGTTTGCTTCTTATGATGAATGATAAGAAAAAAAAACAAATAAATGAAATATTTGAATTTTACCCTCTGTCTCCACAGGCAAACCACAGCATTCTCCTGGAGGCAAAATAGGAATAGTAGTGACTAGGGCCTGTGTATTCCCTGTGTCTATGTTCTGAATGCTTCACAATAGAATAGGCACTAAAGTCAATATTCTTGCAAATCTTGTTGTAGTAAACTCATGTGTTTTTTTTTTTTTTTTTTTTTTTTTTTTTTTTTTTTTTTTTTTTTTTTTTTTTTTTTTTTTGCAACAACTAGTATCTGCTTTCTTTTATTCATCTGAATTGAGGAGTAGATTAGATATCAGTACTTAGTTCTTTCAAATGTTCAGAAATATTTCTTGCATACTATGTCTATACCCTCATGACCAGGTAAAATTATGTAATGTATTGACTAGGTATTGTAAATGTAATAACTTATTTAATAAATAAAATTGTGTAATGACCTGGTATCCTAATTATGTAATGTCCTAATATATAAAAAAAGACTGTAATGGTACTTTATTTCATAGCATCAGGGTTATTAACATAATTGATTAAATAATTCTGGATTTAAAAATTTATCCATAAACTGCCTGCAAATCAATGGCCATTTTCCAAGAGATAAAAACTGTCTGTCCATATGGACTTGTTTGTAGTTGACTTGCTCAACAAAAATATGTTTCTGTTCTTGTCTGTTTCAGATATAAATCTTATCTTGTTTAGCTGGAGAAAACTCTCTTTATCTGCTCTATTTTAAGACTAGAGTAGAGCTCAATTTGTGTATGTACATAATTGATAAATTTTAAAGAAAATGCCTGAAACTTTTGAGGTGGAAAAATGGTGGTTTTACTTCAATAAAAAGGATGTGTAATAAAGCATTCTGTGGCTGAACCTGTATTGGAAGCGATGGTCTTCCTTTTTTTGCTTGCATATGCTTAGAGGAATAACTTAAAATCACAAAAGCTTTCATTTAAAAAAAAGTGTGTAAACCAGGTGATGTGAATTGGCGGTAGGAAGGATGAATCCATTTTTAATTTTCTACCTCCTTCAAGAAGCTTGTTGAGATGGATTTATGGTTTTGATGTACTTTGAGTTAGGGAATCCTTGTTTTGCTTGACAAAATGATTGTTTTAATAAGATTGAAAGATGAAAGTGAGTTCAACATTTTAAACATATATCTACTGTTTTAGTGATTTCTGTTATTTTTGTTCTCTTTTATTTGATGAGCATTGTTGGTTCTATTTAAGCTAATGACAGTATTTTGAAAATAAGTATTATCTCATACTGTCTCAACTGCCATCCTTTTGAAAACAGGACTGATGTTAATTTCTTGTGGGAGTAGGCTTGCATGATTCATCATAACAAAACTATGAAATTTATATTTAGCAGGACAAATTAGAAAAAGTTGATATCATATTAATTTGGAAGCTACATATAAAATCTGCTTGTATCTTACAGATTTTTTAATGGTGGATCTTATGATGAAAAGGACTATGGCTCCCTGTCAAGTAGCTCAACATATTCATTGGTAACATACTCAGCTGCAGATCAAATTCAGAAGTTATTATATGAGTGTCATGGTCCTTTCACCTCTCCATTTAAGCTAATGGCAGCTTTAGATAAACTACAGTAAGTAAAAAAAGTAACTGTCTTCTGAGTATCTTAGATTCAAACTGGAGCCAACTTAACAGTTATTGTCAGTGTTATTTGCCCTACTCTCAATAGCAAATATGTTGGTGTTGCTAAGTTTTATTTTTATTTTTAATGATATAAAGTGAAAAGAGGCCTAGAGCTGTTTAATGCTTGTTTTGAATGATGACGATTGGGGTTACAGAACAATAAAGCAGGAAAAAATTAGACTAAATCTCTCTAGTATTTCAAGTCAAATTTAGCAGACTCTAGCGTTTCCAATTGAATGAGAATATTTAATCCTTACATAAACTGCTATTTGAAAACAAAGAAAAAGACATGGAAGAAAAATTGCTAAATGTTGTGATTTGTGTTAAAGATTATAGGCTGTTTAACTCTTGGTCCACACAGGCTGCAATTGGCAGGAACATGCCATTCCCACAAAGCGTTTATTTGCTGAATTAAGGCATATAAAAATACTTGTGAAAGGGCAGGTTTGATGTGGAAAAAATTGGAAATGCAGAAAAAGATTGTGAAATTTCCTGACCCAGGTAAAATAAGAGAATAAAAACTAATTAACATACATCTGGGACTGTTCTTAGAAACAATAAAGAATCCAGTGATTCTGTGATAAGGGGATGAAACTCTTTATTCAAGGGTTCCTAGACATATTGCACAGGTGGTAAGTTAAAATATAAAGTTGTGACTTCCTGTGCCACTTGTGAATGACCTACTTTTTGTTTGGCCAGAGATAGACAACCAAAAAACAAAATCTTGGGTAATAATCACCTTACCTCTGTAATATGTACCCTAGCTTCCATTATAGCTATAGAAAATGGAAACAAACCACATTTTCATAAAGCTCTGTTGTTTGATATATAATCTCAAACTAGTACTTATAACTGTCTATGGACAGTTTTTCTGGAAAATATCTTATATAACTCAATGTTTGTTTAATGCACTCATGGCCAGGATACCCACTGTGCCCACTTGATTTCGTCAGAGCCTTTCAGGGCGAAAGGTGTTCCATGTCAAATTTCAGCCATCCAGCTTTTCTGTCAGGATCAAGGGTCAAACAGTTTAAATAGCCATCTGGCTTTTTTCACTGGGTTCAATGGCAAGCTGTATTCAACTCCATCTAATGATGTCATATTGGAGCTTCCATATTTATAATTCAAACACAACTGGCTGATATGACAATTTAAACCAATGAGCCTGGCTTGCATTATATACATGTATCCATACATATACATACCATTAATATACATATACAATGTTAAAATAATTTACAATGATAATACATTATACAATTATTAATACATATTACAGCACTAAGTGTAGCTTAATATCTGCAATAAAAGAGCCTAATACTTCCACAAATTTTCTCCATAGCCTATGGTGGTGCCTGTGCATGACCCAAGATACTTTTTTGTGTAAATGTACCAAAAAACTTTAGGAAAGCTTTTTAACTATATAACTCAATCTTTAAACATTATATAACTCGATTTTAGTTTTGAGATTTATTTTTCTAATCCTATTTCACCAGTGAAAAAATAAAAAAACATCATGGGATTTGGCTATTGTAATCTTTACGTCTTTGCACCTTTCATCACCTTTACCAGTATTACTACTCAGGTAAGTGAAGCTATCCACTTTATTGATTTTCTTGCTCCCTAACGTCATCCCTTAGCCCTCATTTATTCATAGTTTAGGTAACTCAGTCTTATTACCATTAATTTTCAAACCTATTCTTGTGTTCATCCATAATAGGGTGTTCAAACTGATTTACCTTATGGTAATATTGATAAAAAGAAGCTTTGTTTGCAATTTTTACAATTAATAATTAAGTTACTGTATAGTTATTAAGTGCAATCCAGAAAGTTAACGGTTAAGGTATATCTTTGGTTTGTTGTTTCTTAACAGAAATATATATGTTAACAGTTTGAGTCATTCTTAATGATTTCCTATTTTATAAATCTACTAGCTGTTGGGGTGGCGCTTCGTGCCACCCCAACACCTAGTTGGTGGGGGCGCTTCGCCCACACCCCCCCAAGCCTGCCCGCGCGCGTAAGTCGTTTCGCGCCATATTAGTTACGCGCCATTGTAGTTGTGTCCCTGTGTCCCACCTGTGAATATAGATAGATATATATGTTTTTAACTACATAAAACTTGCGAATATATAACATTCTTTTCTGTCCCATTGTCTCTGCATATAAATAGATTGTCAGGTTTACCGACTCTTGAACATGCAATATATAATTGTCCATGGAAAAAACAATCCGTATTCAGATCTATACCTCATTATTCTAATGATTGCCCTTGAGCTTTGTTGATGGTGATTGCTAATCGAACATTCCCTGTGTCCCCGTCGTCATTTATATATCCCCCTCTGCCCCCCTCCCCCGGCGTCCCCGTTGTAGTTGTGTCCCTTTGCCCCAGTCGTCATTTATATTCCCTGTGTCCCGGTCGTCATTTGTGTCTCGGGTTTTTTTTTTCTTTTTAGTTTTTTACCTTTTTTATTTTTTCCTTTTTTAAGTTTTTTTCTTTTTAGGTTTTTCCTTTTTTTAGCTTTTTTTGCGCCATATTAGTTACGCGCCATTGTAGTTGTGTCCCTGTGTCCCACCTGTGAGAAAAGAAATCCTCGGCACGCTTTCTTTTCTTACTTTCTCTATCAGCTGCAAGTCTTTTGGCATAGACTCTTTGAGCAGCTTCCTTGGCTGTTGCCCATTTTAGGTTCTTCAGTGATTTTACAATTAAAAATTTCTCTTTGAACGATCTTCTTAAATATTTATAATGACGTCATATACTAAGCCTCGTCATAACAAACATGACGACAAATAACTTCATGACGACATACAGCTCAATCCTTATAATGACGTCAGTCGACAGACAGACAAACAAACAACTTATTTTTATATATATAGATAGTTCCTGTCAAGCATTTGAACATTGGTTTAATTGAAATTAAGGACTACCAGCACCACTGATAATGCGATGCTACCCAACAAACCTTTCAAAATAAGCCTAATTTTTACTGTTTCTAATTAATATTTCGGTTTCAATTCAAGTCCTAGGCTGCTAGGTTGTTATGCAGAACACAGGCTAGGTAAAATTAAATATATGCTAACATCCCTATTATAGACATAGATATATTTATTAATACACTCAACATAGCACTAAAACTGGGCTGTTTACAAGGTACATACAAATTGCACAAACGCAAACTACAATTACTTTATGCTGTTAAACAGACCCATGAAAAGGGGAACAAACGAATGCTGATACCGCGTTGTGTGGCAATAAACTGATCCCAACTTGTTCTGTCTTCTGGTGAGTGTATTCGGGGTGCATTTGGAGGAAAGGTACATCAGTGTTTTGAGCTTTTTAAAATGTATTGTCCAAACTTGATTATAAGATTTTGGCGGGGGTTGTGAAGTGACTCAAGTCCCAGTAATTTAAGGGTCTTTTCGAAGGAAGTATAGATTTCTCTCATTGTAATTTTACAAGCACGTTTATATGACCTCAATATCTTGGTTTAGCCTGGAGCTTAACTGGATGCTTGGGCCTCAAACAGGACACGGGTATTCTAGTACAGGTAGAACCCGCATCATGTAGGTCAGTTTCATTGGCTTCCCCTTAAAACCGAACCTTTTTATTGTAACCAGCGATTACAGGGCAGCATAGCCTTTGCAGACTGGCTGATTTACATGGCTGTTGAATCTCCAATTAGTTGAGAAAGTAACACCCAGTATCTTTTCACTTTTCTCAGACTGGAAGAGGGGTACTGGCTCTTGGAAATCGGTTTTTAAAGGGTTGAGCCTCATTACCTTGCACTTCATTCCATTGAGAGTAAGATTTGCCAGTTCACATTTGGTACAGAAGATACTCGTGATGTTAGGGTCAAATTTCGGCACAGCAAAGTCCCCTTCGAGTACATATTTCAGTAGGAAGGATAAATCGTCCAAAAATTTGTATCCTTGAAGGATTGAAGGATGTAGTTTATGATAGCCAGGGAAACGATATCAGAAAGTTTGGTATGGCTAAACTGTTATATCCACCTTTGGCCCAATGTAAAACGTTTAAGTAGGCAGGTACAATATAAAGGCGCCTAGCGCTTTTATTTTAAATTGTGTAATTATATTAATGATTCTGCGACAAATAACTTCATGACGACATACAGCTCAATCCTTATAATGACGTCAGTCGACAGACAGACAAACAAACAACTTATTTTTATATATATAGATAGTTCCTGTCAAGCATTTGAACATTGGTTTAATTGAAATTAAGGACTACCAGTACCACTGATAATGCGATACTACCCAACAAACCTTTCAAAATAAGCCTAATTTTACTGTTTCTAATTAATATTTCGGTTTCAATTCAAGTCCTAGGCTGCTAGGTTGTTATGCAGAACACAGGCTAGGTAAAATTAAATATATGGTAACATCCATTATAGACATAGATATATTTATTAATACACTCAACATAGCACTAAAACTGGGCTGTTTACAAGGTACATACAAATTGCACAAACGCAATTCCAACTTGTTCTGTCTTCTGGTGAGTGTATTCGGGGTGCATTTGGAGGAAAGGTACATCAGTGTTTTGAGCTTTTTAGAATGTATTGTCCAACTTGATTATAAGATTTTGGCGGGGGTTGTGAAGTGACTCAAGTCCCAGTAATTCAAGGCTCTTTTCGAAGGAAGTATAGATTTCTCTCATTGTAATTTTACAAGCACGGTTGTATGACCTCAATATCTTGGTTTAGCCTGGAGCATAACTGGATGCTTGGGCCTCAAACAGGACACGGGTATTCTAGTACAGGTAGAACCTGCGTCATGTAGGCCAGTTTCATTGCTTCCCCTTGAAACCGAACCTTTTTATTGTAACCAGCGATTACAGGGCAGCATAGCCTTTGCAGACTGGCTGATTTACATGGCTGTTGAATCTCCAATTAGTTGAGAAGTAACACCCAGTATCTTTTTACTTTTCTCAGACTGGAAGAGGGGTACTGGCTCTTGGAAATCGGTTTTTAAAGGGTTGAGCCTCATTACCTTGCACTTCATTCCTTGAGAGTAAGATTTGCCAGTTCACATTTGGTACAGAAGATACTCGTGATGTTAGGGTCAAATTTCGGCACAGCAAAGTCTCCTTCGAGTACATATTTCAGTAGGAAGGATAAATCGTCCAAAAATCTGTATCCTTGAAGGATTGAAGGATGTAGTTTATGATAGCCAGAGAAACGATATCAGAAAGTTTGGTATGGCTAAACTGTTATATCCACCTTTGGCCCAATGTAAAACGTTTAAGTAGGCAGGTACAATGCGCCTAGCGCTTTTATTTAAATTGTGTAATTATATTAATGATTCTGCGACAAATAACTTCATGACGACATACAGCTCAATCCTTATAATGACGTCAGTCGACAGACAGACAAACAAACAACTTATTTTTATATATATAGATAGTTCCTGTCAAGCATTTGAACATTGGTTTAATTGAAATTAAGGACTACCAGTACCACTGATAATGCGATACTACCCAACAAACCTTTCAAAATAAGCCTAATTTTACTGTTTCTAATTAATATTTCGGTTTCAATTCAAGTCCTAGGCTGCTAGGTTGTTATGCAGAACACAGGCTAGGTAAAATTAAATATATGGTAACATCCCATTATAGACATAGATATATTTATTAATACACTCAACATAGCACTAAAACTGGGCTGTTTACAAGGTACATACAAATTGCACAAACGCAATTCCAACTTGTTCTGTCTTCTGGTGAGTGTATTCGGGGTGCATTTGGAGGAAAGGTACATCAGTGTTTTGAGCTTTTTAGAATGTATTGTCCAAACTTGATTATAAGATTTTGGCGGGGGTTGTGAAGTGACTCAAGTCCAGTAATTCAAGGCTCTTTTCGAAGGAAGTATAGATTTCTCTCATTGTAATTTTACAAGCACGTTTATATGACCTCAATATCTTGGTTTAGCCTGGAGCTTAACTGGATGCTTGGGCCTCAAACAGGACACGGGTATTCTAGTACAGGTAGAACCCGCATCATGTAGGTCAGTTTCATTGGCTTCCCCTTAAAACCGAACCTTTTTATTGTAACCAGCGATTACAGGGCAGCATAGCCTTTGCAGACTGGCTGATTTACATGGCTGTTGAATCTCCAATTAGTTGAGAAAGTAACACCCAGTATCTTTTCACTTTTCTCAGACTGGAAGAGGGGTACTGGCTCTTGGAAATCGGTTTTTAAAGGGTTGAGCCTCATTACCTTGCACTTCATTCCATTGAGAGTAAGATTTGCCAGTTCACATTTGGTACAGAAGATACTCGTGATGTTAGGGTCAAATTTCGGCACAGCAAAGTCTCCTTCGAGTACATATTTCAGTAGGAAGGATAAATCGTCCAAAAATCTGTATCCTTGAAGGATTGAAGGATGTAGTTTATGATAGCCAGAGAACG
>NC_088864.1:52462471-52544113 GCF_032884065.1 Artemia franciscana
AACTCCCCCTTGTCTTACACCCCAACGAACACGAATATGACCAAAATAAGAATTATCTAATGACTTAAGGCGAAGGTAAGAATGGGAGTACCAAAAACGAAGCACGTGAATTACCGACGGGTTTACTCCTCTCTGGCATAATGCTGTCCATGCTTAAGTATGACAAACACTGTCAAATGCTTTAGACAAGTCTAGGGCTGCGAAATGTACGCGACGAGTGCGATGGGTATCTTTTAATACAGAAGTCAAAGCACGGTGAGCATGCTGACAGCCTAGCCCAGATCTAAATCCAAATTGATTATCATCATTTAGAGCAAGCTTAGTGATATAAGGTAGTAGGAGGTGTTCAAAAAGCTTGCTAAGAGTACAAGCTACCGTTATGGGCCTATAAGAACTACAAGAAACCGGATCTTTTCCTTTTTTTAGAAGTGACGTAACGCTACCGCATAAGAACGAGTCGGGCACACACGAACTACTCAAACACATTTGAAAAAACAGTTGGAGATGAGATACCAGTTCAAAAGAATTCGGAACAAGATTCAAAACACTAATCCCATCAATATTCAAAGATTTTGATTTTAAACCCTTAATACCTTTTACAATAGCCCACTTTTCAACTGGAATCACATGTCTCTGACATAAACGTGACGGCAAATTTTTTTCAAGCAAACATGAGAAACGCTTATGCACTGCATAATTAACTTTCGAAAATATTTTTGAATAATGTTCGGTCAAAGATGGAGGAGATATAATATCACTAGAACTTGCATCCAGAAACTTGGCAGAATTTATCACTTTTCGCCACTCACTATCACTTTTCGGAAAAGTTTCACTGGAGTAACGAACGGCACGAAGGTGGCGTTTATATTCGAGTTTCGTCTTTTGTTTTAGATCAAACACAGTACCCCGAGAAGGTCGATCACATGCAGATCAGATTCTTAACCAGAATTTGGCCTTATTCTTGACTTTTTTCAGCAAAGGATCACACTTCCAAATTGGTTTTTGGGTATTCCGCCTGACACGGATCAGCGGGATGGCCACATCTTCAGCTTGTTTCATACATAAGATAATGTCACGATAATAGCGATTCAAATCAGCACGAGCATTGTCAAAAACTGGGTACGCATTTGTGCAAATAAAATGGAAAGGGACACGTACGGTGGACACGTTTTTCAAACCACTTATTAGACATTGAGGGTTGATTCGAGTATATGTCAGAAGTAACCATAATATCAAAATACAGTGGTAAATGATCATAATCTCTTTCATCTTCATCAACATGTACTGCTGAAGTTTGTAATGAATGATAGCAGATACAGTGGTCCAAATTTGACAGAACCCACTACAGTGGATATATGTAAAACTGAGGTCTTTCGCTAGGACCTCAAATGCTGAGGGTAGACACTGAAAAAGCGCTTCCTTTCGTGTCGAGGAAACGGTGATGTCACAGTTTAAGTTGCCTATAAGCACCCACTTGTATCCCAGACGCGCAATACCAGATATGAGAGTCTAATTTATTGCAGGCATTCGCATAGCTGGAGAAGGAAGAAACAGATCTTCTATCATGGGGCAAATAGGTGTTGATTATGATCATGTCTGCTAGCCGGATTGCAAGATAGTGTTCAGAGAATTGGTAGAAGCTAGGAGACAAATAGCTAGGCAGAGATCGCTTAATTATACAGGCAAGACCGCCAGAAGGCCTGCCTCGGGTACGGCGGGCATTCGTGATGAAAACAGCATGTTGATAACTTCGCCATAGAAAGTTTTCACTGCAACTCGGGAGCAGGTGTTCTTGTAAGAGAACAACATCATGATTAGCTAGTTTCTCATCAAGGCTTAACACTTTATCCTTTGTCCCATTGATGTTGAAAGAGCAAACTGAGACTATATACTCATTCATGATTGCAAGCGAGAAGGTCGTGGAACTTTGGAATTAGCAAGAGCTTTAGTTTGGAGCAACGAAAACTGTAAGCAACATGATCTCCACTACAATTTGCACACTTTGGGGTGTTACTGCAAGGTGAGTCACTGGAGTTCATATGGGGACCAGAGCACCGTGAGCATTTGTAGTTTTTATCGGGACATTTTGAAGCAAGGTGGTCAGGTGATTACATTTCCTGCAGCACCTAGGAATTCGCCGATATTCATACACTCGGAATAGTTCATAGCCTATCTTCAGTCCAGATTTAAGGACCGAGGAAAGAGAAATTTCGTCTTCGAACGTAATTTTCACACAATTTGAGCTCCCAATTCTCAAATTTTTGAATTTGAAATTCATGAATCAAAATTTAGAATTCGTATACGGAATAATTTCTCTTTGTTTTGAGTTTTAATGGTGCTCTTTACTTGTAGTTGAAAAAAAAACCTGGTAACGAACTTTAAATAACGAGCGACCCGGTTCAATTGTAGCCGAAAATCGAATTTTGACACCAATAGATATATCAAAAGAACCTGCTTATTATTTTGATTTCAAATATATAAGTTTCGTAAATTTTAGTCTTACCCATCAAAGGCTACGAGCCTGAGAAAATTCGCCAGATTTTCGAAAAAAAGGGCGGAGCACCTCATAAGAGTCATCGAATCTTAATGAAAGTCACACTATCAGATACAGCGTATCAGAGAAATCTAGAGGTTTCAAGCTCCTATCTTCAAAAACATGGAATTTCGTTTTTTTGCAAGGAAAAAGATAACGGATGCGTGTTTTTTTTCAGGGGTGATCGTGTCGATCCAAGGGTCGTAGAATAGCAGGAGGGGCTCATTCCAACGGAAATTAAAAGTTCTAGCACCCTTTTTAAGTGACCAAAAAGATTGAAGGGCAAATAGGCTCCCTCCCAAGCCTCTTTTTCTCAAAATCGTCAGATCAAAATTTTGAGATAGCCACTTTGGTCAGCATAGCTGAAAGGCCGAATAACTGTATCTTTGGAGATATCATGATCCTCCACACCCCATGGGGAAAGGTCTTTGAGTTGCAAAATTTGCTGCCGTATAGGCCACTTTTATAGGCAAACAGTATTTGTCGTATAGTATTTGTTATGGGGAAGTATTCATACATTTTTCGGGTAGTGGCGGGTGAGTTTCCAGCTGGTCGAATTTTGCGTGATGAGGGAAGTTTCGAAAGGGTGAATTTTTCAGGGGAGATTTTACGCTGGGGGAATCTGCCTGAATTCCTATACAAAATTCTTATTATGTATTGCTTTCTCTTTGCCGGCTCAATTTTACACATGGAGATGTTAAGGGTTCTTGTCCGGAGTAAATTCTCACCAGAATTGAAATGTTTAGAGAATTCTCACCAGAATTTGAAATTAATAAAAAAACGATCAAAAATCAAATGAAAAAATTTTGTTTTTTATTTTTAATCATATTAATAGTATCATAGTATCATAGTGTCACAATATTATACTATCATATTAGCATATTAACACTTTGTTTTCCAATAAACAACGCGTCCCTGTCCAACTTTCCTTTGTTCAATTAGTATTATCGTCGCAAATCAAGTGTTTTCCTTAAGAAAAGATTTAAACACTTCCATTTCTAGTTTGTAGTTTTTGACGTAAATACAGGATAATCTTAGATAAAATTATATTTGTAATCACGTTCGTAATAAACAATATTTTAGTTTATGTTTGCAATAGAGATAAACAACTCAAATAAAAGTCATACTCTTTATTTGAGATTATTTGATTAAATTAATGGAACATCGTTCAAAACAAATGCTATAGTTTTGAAATGAAGCTAGGTGTAAATAATATATTTTGGTATATCATTTTAAAGTAAATAGTAAATTAAGTAAATAAAGTTAAGTAAGTATAATACTTAAGGACTATTGTAAGTAGTATTTTAAGTAAATATAATGTTTTCTTAGTAAAGTATATTTTTCAGTAAAAATTAAAAAAGTCAGTGAAAATAAAATAAACAGTTTTTTATACAAAAATAACATGTAAAAATTGGAATATTTTGGCTTCGCATCTGGAAGGCTTCATCAACGAAAAAAAATCTAACTGCCCTAATCAGAACATGAAAAAACAAAGAAAACATACTTGCGCAATCCCCTCCCGCCCAAAAAAATGAAAACAATCCATGTTAGATTTTCCTGTTTCCTTCCATCTTCTTTTTTGTGCAGAGTTTGTGAGTTTTGTTTTTTTTTATATATATGTTTTAGTGAGGCTAGCTCGTTTCTTTTCATTGATAAAGGCTTCCAGATCTGAAGCTGAATTATTCCTGTTTTTATATATATTATTGTTGTATAAATATTCTGTTTTATTTACACTTTTCCACTTTTCATGTATTCTTGTTTCAATTGTAAGATATGTGCTTTATAATAAAACCCAAATTTTTATTTCTGTGGCCGGCGGGTTCGTTTTTAATATAGAATTTGTTTGCATCTGGTCCAAGACATTCTTCTGTTGTGAAGATCAAAGATAAGGTTCTTAAGAATTCTTCCTTACTCTTGATGAAATTCCGAACCATAGTATAATTTCAAAGAAGTTTTCTTTATAACATATTAAAGGTGACTCGCCTAAAGGTTGTGTTGGAAGGGTTTGGAAATCGGGAACAACTCTATTTGTGTTCATCCAAAGATATTTCTGATTAAACTTTTCTCTCTGGGTTGGTCTAAGAACCGTATCCAGGATTTTACTTCAGGGGGGGGGGTGCAAAAAACTTTAAAAAATGCATCAAAAATAAGAAAAATCAGGAAATAAAAGGGCAAAAGAAAAGAAAATGTCAGGTTAGATTTAATAGAACTTGAGCTAGAAATCTTCAACAAAGAAAGACTTTAAACAAGTTTTAGGTTTTTAGACAATCTTTGACGATAATTTGTTTTGCACAAAGCCTTTTTTTTCGATAATACAGATCTGGAGACTGTGATCAGTAACTGGAAGCAAAAAAGTCATTTCTAAAAAGAATCAAGAGATTTGATTAGATTTAATATGGCCAAAGATGGAAATCTCCAATATAGAAAAACGGACAAATAAGTTTTTGTTTTGTAGAGATTCCATTACGACCAGTCGTTTGCACCAATAACTCTTTCACTACATATAAAACGTATGACAAATAGAAAACAACTTAACGCTACTTTTAACAAATTTGACCTTTATACACAAGAACTTACGTCTGGGAGGGGGCTAAAGAAAGTAAGAGGTACATAGAAATTACACGAAAAGAGGACAAGTATAAAAAAACGTAAAAATTGTCAGATTTGAGGACTACCCATGTTAAGAGGCATCTACCTCCCCTTGTACAAAATGATGTTTTATGCTCGTAACACTTTAGAAAAGAAAAGGAGAAAGAAAAGAAAAATGGACAACAGCAAATTGTTTCTGTAAAAGAAATTTGACGAATTATTCATGCAATTACTTGATTAACAAAATTAACGGATGAAACCAAAATGTATAATTTTGAAACCACAAGCTGTGGCCAGAGCAATTCACCCCCCCCCCCCACCCCAAGTATTTCCGTAGTTTTGTCATCGTAATATTATGCTTGTATGTCAAATCAAATTGCTTAACTTCCAATAATAATATTAATGTAATAACCGTGTTTTTTTTTTGTCATTGAGAGAAGAAGTATTGTTTAAGATGAGTGTGTTGATTTTACGAAGGTTGACTGCAATTCTCGACATTACAAAAGAAAGTCATATGCAGCCTTTTGAATTGTCCTAGCTTATTTGAAATAGAACTTTTTTCACTTTGTTTTTATACATTTCCTTTTTCTGACAGTCCTGCTTTAACCCTACCTTAAAATATATTTAGTATGATCTTTTTTATTACTTTTAATTTTTGCATTCTACTTGCACAAAAAATATTTATTTCGTTCAAAACTATACACGCTATTCTTGAGCCTTACTTTTTATTCCTTTCTTTTTTCATTTTGTTTGAATAGTATAACCTTTATTAGGTAACTTTTTCTTAAATTAATGAAAATCAACTGAAAAGCCATCAAGTCAATCAAGATCAGTTAATCAAAAAAAAAAAAATGTTCATGGGATTTATTATTAGTTTTATTTAAATTAGTTGTTTTGTTCAAAAGAAGAAGACAACTGATTCAAGAAATAACTGAAGGGAAAAATATCAAAACAAATGATTAGAGGAACCAAGGAACTGTTATTTATTTTATTACGTTCTTCTTTCTTGCTTTTTTCTTATGGAAATCTCCTCTAGGAGCAACAGTTCACAGTAGTTCAAATTCAAAACCAACCTGGTATGCAACAGAGGCCAACAGGCATTGCAGTTGGGGGGATGCAGTCAAATTTACAACAGCAACAGCAGCAGAGAATGATGAGACCAAACGTTCCAGCTAATCCCGGACTGAGACATCTGCTACAACAGGTATTTAAATCATTTGTTGCTACCACTAATAACAACCCATCGGAGCATCAAGCCGCCTGAGGCCAAGGCAACTGTGAACGCTCATTATCGCCTCGTTACGTCTTAGTTTTTACTCCTCCCATGAAGGTTGGATTGCTCGGTAATCCCTACTCACATGACCTTTCACCCCATTCAAAGAATTCCTGACTTTTGCTTATCCCTGTGTCGTTTCCAACAACCTATTATCCAGCGACGTCAATTACAGACAATCTCCCTACATTTGCGTAAACTGACACCAAGGCTATTATCCTTCATCTGTAAAACGCAATTAATCATCTTAACCTGTTTAAATTATAGCTTTAGAAAACATATACGTATATACTATATAGTAACCGAAAGGAAAACCCTGGAAATTATATTTAAAATGCTTTCATAGAACTATGCTGAGTGTTCATTTTCCATGGGGGGGGGTTGTCATTTTGAGCTTGGTGAGATTTTGATTTGCTAAAAGTAATTGCGTAAGGTGGGTCTTGAACTTTATTAGTAAATAGACAAAGAAATTACCTACATTATAAATTAATCAAATGGATAAATTCATGGTAAAGCTTATTATATAATGTAAACAAAGGAGTCAATTACAAATTTATCAGTAAAGCAAATCTACTTAGCAATGCTAATCTGGAATGTTTCATGCTGTACTTACTGATGATTTTCATTCTAGTATTAAATATTTCTCTTTTTTATCGACTTTCTTTATCGACTTTTTTTTATTGACTTGTTCGACTCTTTTTTGTCGACTTTCTTTGTTACATATAGGCTACTATTGTTTATGCTGTAAATCTAAGAGTGTTTTTCTTGGTCTGTACATTGCTAACTATCTTGACAAAAAAGAATTGGATAATGATCTTTTGAAGTTAACTGTTTATTACTTGTTAAGAGGAAAATAGTAGCATGAATTTTCGTGTTCCCAATCCATCTGATGTGGTATTGGGGAATTTTTGAGTAATTTCTTAAAAAAAATTCAGAATATTTCAAATATTGTAAATCTGGATTATTTGTTTTGTCTAAACATTGCTTCGGAATGTTCCTGACAGAAGTTCTTAGCTTTGAAGTTCCCAGGACAATAAAGTAAAACCTTTTTGCCCCCTCTACCCATCTTTTGTCTAATAATGCCTGAAAAATGCGATTTTACAAGATTCTTCTTTTGCTTGTTTCAAAAATATATAACTTTTAAGGAAGTTTACTTTTTCGTCAGCGTTGCCATTTAGAAACGTGAAAATAGATAAGCACAATAATTAGTACAGTTAGAATATGATGTTTGCCTCTAAAGATTTAAAATTAAACGATCTAGTGATTCCCGAAGATAACCATAAAAAAAGAAGAAAAGAAAAACTTTTTTGCGTGCTGAACAATGGTCAACGTTGCGCAAGTACCGATCTAATGATTTTCTGCGTTTGGTCGGGAGTGGAATGCGAGGTTGGTGGAAAATCATCCGACGCTTAACGTGTTCTCCCCCCCCCTGGATTTATCCAGGTACCCATGTAGAGCTGGGTCGGCTCGTTGTGAGCTTATAGAACCGACTTCGGTTCAAAAACAAATAACTAGCTACAATAGGACTCGAACCCCTGTCCTGAGAATTTGAAGCCTAGCGTGCTAACCACTCGAATGGCTCTAACCATACATTCAAAGAAGAACTACACATGCTTAAGCTGTTTTGTGCTGCATGTTTTTAGCTGATTTTTGTCTGATTTTTATCCACATTCCTTCTTCTTTAATTTTGCGTCCTCTGTCAGCAAAAACTGCATAACTTTTTATGGAGATAGTTTTAATAAACATTTTGAATTCTTGATCCTTCCCAATTTTTAGAAACATAAATCATTTTGTAAGGTTTTTCTTAGCCAGTTCAAAAATGCAGATTCCAATTTCGCTGTTCTTAGTCTTTTGAAATCAACTGAAATGTGTAGTGCCTGTTGAAGTATTTTAAACGAATTCAACCAGCCTCCAAAAAGTACTTCAAAGAATTGTTTTCTCTCCTTGACTCTAAGCCTGCAACATTTTTTAGGAGATGTCGTCCAAAACTTTGAACTTAACACACTCTGAAGGGCATACATAGCCTATAAAGATAGTTTAAATAATTAGATATGCTTACTTGACTGCTTAATTTGTTTTTATTATTATTATTATTATTATTTTATTTATTTTTTTTTTTTGTAAGGTCTGCCCTCGTGAAATTCAAATACTAATTCTAAATAACTTATGTCATGACTGAATGCCTAGAATTTTTGATGATAGAATCTTTTATAAACATATTATACTTAAAATAAACCACTTTATCGTGTTAGAGTCCAAACAGACACGATTCTATGGGGGGCGCTTGTGAAGCTCTGCCTCCAGTACTCCCCAAAGAGAAGAGAGTCTCAAAGTTTTTGATTTTTTCTAGTTGTTTGATTAATTTTTTTCAATGTCAAGTTAGTTTAGTGTTTTGTATTAAGCAATAAAGAGCCTTAAGCCGTGTTTCCCAACTGATTTTGGGCTATGGTCCACCTAGGCATTTCTAAAATCCTGATGTCCGCTTGTGATACTTAAATTTTCTTATTCGGAATTCTACATGTACGTGTATTTACCTGAAGGAAGCTTAAAGGGCCCTTAACTTGGTATCTAATGGAAAATATTGTCTGAATACAACGCCTCTTATACAATGTATAACGTCATTGCAATACTATTCTATATCTTTTTGCTCTTTAAATCTATTTGAATGTTACGTCTTTCACATTAAAGATTTGTTTTTAAATAAAGGCTCTAAAGTATAGTCAGCCGAAGCATGCATGTCCTGTCCATGACCCTCCAGAGTCTTGCCATGCCCCGTGGGTGGGGTCTGCGCCCCAAACTGGGAATCACGGGCCAAAAGAGAGAAAAAGGAAAAAAACATTTTTCCCTTCTTTAAAATCTTGAAAAAGGATAAGAGTAAAGTTTCCAACTTAAAAAAAAGACAAAATTCCGACTTTGTCAAACCTTTAAATGATTACTTGGCAAAAAGATTTGGGTGATATTTCATAGCATTTTTTAATTCGACAGAAAGACTTTTATAGTGATGAATGTTATTTACATTTGTTCTGCAAAATAATTATTTGTATGTAGGCTAAATTCATTTGTTTCCATGCCGAAATAGATCAAAATAATTCTTAAGTGCAAATCCCCTTTCCCCATAAGCCACCTAGTAGAAGTTTGTAGGAACAGTTTTTCGAGCAATAGTATAGCGTTAAAACAATGCAAAATAAAAAAAAATATATCCAAGGAACGCTATTAGAAAATAAAGGGTGAAAAGATCCGAAATGAACAGAAAAAAGTATATAGGAAGAGACGAAAGTAAAGCAAGTTTTTGAATAATCACATGACAAACTTTTAAACAGTGATACATGCTTTAGTGCATCACATTAAAGGTCCTGCCAAAATAAAATGCGAATTGCGTTTTGGAATTAAGTCTATGACGTGCTTTGTGAACCAAATGATATACTGGCTGAATCAAACAATGCTTTATTTGTCGGAAAAGAGTTCCCCTGTTCCTCATTCTATGGTCTTCTGACGTAGATATTGACATAATTTACGAGCTGATGATTCAAATAATATAATCTGTTTTTGTTTAAATTTTTTTTTTACATATTAGCTACCCGAAAAATATGCATATTTTATGATTATGCATATTTGACCTAAAAATATAATAAACACAAAGCTAATCAGCATAATAAATTGCAAGTTTTCGTTTTGTCAGGTAAAAGCTTTTTTTGTAAAACAGTCCTTGCAAAGTAGACAGTTGATATAGACAATTATTTCAAGTTCCATGTAAATGAATGATTCATTGAGGCTTCATAAAATTATGCATAGTAATGTAGTTTTGCATAAGCCACTAAAGAAGAAGAGTGGGTGTAAGTATTACGGTCGGTGGGAAGGGGTGGGCCTGAAGCCTCAAAAAATGTATTTTGGCCCAAGTTTTCTTGCTTAATGAAAATTCAGATAAATATAGAAGAGAGGAAGAAGTAGGTAGATTTCACTCCTAATGTCCTTCCGATAAGCCTGTGAGATGGCGCTGAGGTGTAATAGCGCCCTTCTTATTGGAGAGGTATTTTGTGCAACATAGGTTCGTAAGCTTACCTGCACAGAAGGGTAGGAGGTAAGGAGGGAATGGGTATCCACTGTAAAATATTTTGTTGAAGAAATCTTGAAAACCTTGAAAATGATAGCGACTCTCGAAGCATTATTGTTCAAATGTTAGGCTTTGAAAATGGTGATTGAAGGGGGAGTGGAAGCCTCCCTCGCATTTAAGAGAGCCCTGGATCAAATAGTTCGTAGCATATCACTTTAAGTAAAGGGCAAGCCTTGTCAATAAAAAGCGAAACTAATGCGCTCAATTCTCTAAAAATGAATACTTACGCACCAGTGTAACTAAAGTAGTAATAAAAGTGTTTTTTTCACTCTGCCTCGAGAATGAAACAGCTTATTGTTGTGCATTTGCTAAAAAGATTTAATCTAAACTTAAAATGTTTTAAAGGGCGATCATTATACAACTTGCAACTACCCATTAATTATATTCGTTGCACTCAAAAATGCTTTAAATAAAGCACTATAAAACCTTAATATAAAGAGCGGGAACCTAAGGGTACGGGTAGTCCCATTCAGATACATTGTGAATGTATGTCAACTTTTCAGAGAAACTAATACTGGGGAACTAGCCAGATTTCCTGTACCAAATTTCTTTATCAATTCAATTCCATTTATTCAAAAGAAAAACAGAAAAAACTACAAAACTTTAGACCCCCACAAAGCCTTTTCGGCCCGTGACAGTGGGATACTAAACATAATGTTAAATAATAGCACTAAAATCAAACAAAAGGTCAAGAAGAAAGAAGAAAAAAACAAAAAATTACAAAAACAAAAACTACCATGCCAATCAAAATAAATAAATTAAACAAATTGAAAATGAAAGATAGAGGGGAAAAAGAAGAGAGGAGAGAACTAGCTGTTTAGGCATAAGAGGGGGCTGGGTAGCTCTTTTTTCAATTGTCCATAAGGATGGCATTTTAACTAGTTAACTGGTTGACCTAATTGTAACTGGTAGGGAATTCCATATGGAGGCACAACATAAAAATGGATTGAAATCTGATCTTATGGTTTTAGTTTTCTGACTGGAAATATCATATTTGTCTTGCTTTCTCTTTACTGACTCAATTCTACGTGTGGAGGTGTTAA
Organism: Artemia franciscana; assembly: GCF_032884065.1. Classification (NCBI taxonomy): domain Eukaryota; kingdom Metazoa; phylum Arthropoda; class Branchiopoda; order Anostraca; family Artemiidae; genus Artemia; species Artemia franciscana. The sequence goes on from NC_088864.1 coordinate 52,474,021, forward strand.
GAGTAATTGTCTGGGGTAAACTTTTACCATTAGTGAATTGTCCAGACGACATTTCATTGAGGAGGGGGATTTTTTCGTGGAGGCGGAACCAGATTTCCTGGCGTTATTGAAAAAACTTAAAACGAAAAGAAATTATTATGTATTCAAGAAGACTGCCCCCTCCTCAATTCCTCGCTCTTTTCGCTAAGTTGTCCCATTTTTTTTTTGTCTCAATAATTTTGTCCCAGTTCTTTAAAAAGGACTCCTGAAACACAAGGGTCGTTTAATTAAAACAAAACTTTGGCGTGAAGAGTGAGGTGTTGAGGAAGTGGCAATCTCCTCGTATACGCAATAATTTCTGTTCGTTGATGTTTTAATATTGCTCCTTATTTTCAGTTGAAAAAGCTTGTTTTTTTTAAATATAATTTGTGAAGAAAAGGTACTTCCTATGGAAGAGATTGACTTTCAAGAAGTTTCGCTGAGAGAAGCAACTGCAGCTAATTCGATAACCGGTAGGCAAGGCTATATACGCTTTCAATGCAAAAGGAAAGCGTTCCACAAGCACATTCAGTTGTACAAACACGGGCCTTTTATGCAAAAGTGCCATAATAGTTAAAGTTGTCGCAATAAATGGGATTTCAATCACACAATATAGTAGAGTTCACGTTCTTTCAATATTTTAAACATTTGGTGCTCCAGCAATATTGCAATTAGATAATGGTAGAGAATTCTGTAATCAATTTCAATCCGAAATTTACGCTATGTGCAATTTTTTATTGCTATTATTTTATTTTCTAATTAAAAATGTACTGTGTGTTTTACGTTCTTAGTCATTCCTCCCAGGAACAGCGGCGAAAAAATGTTTAAAGCGGAGAAAAAAAAATGTATAAAGCTGTAGAAATGCTCAACATTCATCATTAGTGCATGGTGAATGTTGATATTCTTCGGTAAGTCAGAAATAAGGATATTTAGCAAATACTTCGGATATAAACCAAACGACTATGTTTTTGTTGACATTCAACGATGAATTTCGACATTTAACAAACAGTTTTATTCATTTTAGTTGAAGTTTACTCGTAACCATTCCTCATAATGAAAGTTTTTTTTTAGGGGGGGGGGGCATGGTACTCTCCTTCCTCCTTCTATATTTTTCTGGGTCCTTGACGAAACTTGAAATTTGGGCCTAAAAATACGCTTTTTGACGCTTCAAAGGCCCTCCCCCTGTCCCTACTTGCAGATATATTGACTGGCCATCCTCCCTAGTAGCTGATGTACAATTAACTAAATTCAGTGCTGAATAAGCTCTACTTAAGTGAAGCGATTAAATAATTATCCGTATTAGAAGTTCATTTTGTGGAGTGCTTTTAGCTTGAGCAACGAATGGGTCACTGTGCGAATTATTGACCTCCGAAACTGTAAAGCTGAACACATAGCTTTCCAATTGTTCTAAATCGATTGGCTATCTCATAATTTCCACTCGGTTGTATTTTGGTCCTCTGAAGGCCAAAGTTGTCGTTTTTTACCAGAAAACTGTAGAAAGCGCTGCTTTTCTGTGGTGCGATCTCTTGCCATTTATAAAAGGACGTAGAAGTTTGAATTTACAGTCGAACAATCCATCCCCTTTATTCTAGGATATGATCATCCTTGGAGAAAAAGAATACCTGTCCGTGACCAAACTTGTCGAAAAAAAAAACATTTTGCTTTTCTTAGATAGAGATTAGAAACCTCTCTCAAAGGGTTCTTCGACTATCTAAACTTGACAATGAGATTTGTATTTTAATTTTTCTGATTGTTTCTTGGTGTTTTCCACATTTTCCTTTAATTTGTCAAATTTTATCAGGCTCGTATGTTTTGTTAAATAATTCTTATCACAGTGAATTTTATGTATAAAAGATACAATTCATTTTATCTATAAATTGCCACCAAAATAATTTTTTTTTAGATTTTCGGTTATAATTAGTATGAGTCGCTTCTTACTTACAGTTCGCTACCACAAAATGTTTGATTTAGATACAGTATGACTTCTGCCCTTATTCTTTAGATTGTTGTTAATGCATCAATTTAGCTCACTGTAAAGTAACGAGGTCAGCGCAAATCGAGTCAAAGAACTGTCCAAAGTTTTATCTTATTCATTTACTAACTTATTTTAAAGAGTTACTGTGCTTATTGCGATATCGTATTTATACTTTTGTTTCAGAATCCTATGGGTCAACGCATGGGGCAACCAAATTTAGCGGCGATGAGTCAGCAAGGTCCTCCTTTTGATGATGGCTTATTTGACTTAATCTAGTATGATTATTTAAATTTTTACTTGTTTAGATTTTCCATTCTATTTTGTATATAAATTATGTATATAATTTGTAAAATGTTATTCTAACCAGTGGTGGGATTTGAAAACTGTGTCTCCATTATCATTCTTCCAGGGCTGCCACAGGTTCAGGTGGTAATAAATAGGGATTTTGGACCCAAAATGGACCTCAAAGTTTTCAGAAAGATTTTGAAAGAAAAAGCAGTGACACAACAACAAATGACACTTTACAAAAAAAAACAGAAAACAAATGAAATGATCCTTTGAAGACATCTCTCCATGATCAGAGGCCAAATGATAATTAAGAAACAGACCTCCTTAGAATCATAACGTTATAGGAGGAGCCTTTTTTTTACTCAACTCTTTACTTTCGGATACAAAATCAGATACAAAATATGATGAAAGAGATAAATCAAACCATTCTTATTCAAACTAAGACTTCAAACCCTAAACCTTACAAAAAGAAAAGAAGTTAGTAGAAAAATATAGAAGCTGTTACCAGAAATGCATTCAAATAAAAAAAAGGGCGGTAAGAAGTAACGTAATGGTTCGAGAAATGTATGCAAGCTCAAAACTGTACAAGAAACTCTGGTTTTAACACAGCCTCCTTCATATTTTGTACTTGGAGTCATTTTATTCCCTCTGTGTGCAACAAAGGGACAAAGGGGGCACTCCTTTTCGTTTTTAGTCTGTTTGTTCGGTCCGGACAATAACGCTATAGCTTGTGTAACCACAAGGTTGGTTGAAAAACAAGCGAAACGAGGTTCAAAGAATCTCAATGAAAAAGAAAGATGGAAAACCGTATACTCACAGGCATTGGTAGCCTTCAGGATACGGAGCTTTAAACCAAAGCAAGAAAAGGGACTTTATGGACATATATCAATTTAAGGGACCAATAAGGGCCTTTGAGTTTTTTTCCAAAGATCTTTTGATTTTAGTTCTTAGCTTTGGAAAAGAATAAATATTAAATGTTATCCTCAAAAAATTATATTACATGTATTTTAATTTCATCACCTGATATTTTAGAGTCTTCTTAAAAAATTAAGCTGATATTATTTGATTTGATAAAATTAATTGATATTAATAAACATTAATATCAAACAATCACACAACAAATTTTGTTGCTTTCAAAACTTGGCTGAAACTTCTTAAGATGTCAGCGCTGAGATTTTGGGATTTCAGTACTAAGATATTGGTATTGCAGCTCTAAAGTAATTGGATTCCAGCTCTGAGATATTAGAATTTCAGCTTTGAGATATTAGGATTTCAGCTCTGAAGTTCTTGGGAAAGGTATAAATTGGACCCTCAAAAGTATATCACGGGTATAAATTTTTTTATGATATTGTAAAATTCTCAGTGGCAGCCATGATTCTTAAGAACAAGGGTGTTTGAAGAACTGATAGTTTGAGAAATTATGTTCAATTTTTGTTTCGTGAATTCAATTTTTGTATATTGGCTGTGTGTTTAATATTTTACAGCTCGACAGTGCGTCTACTCAGCTCGTGAAGCTTAAGAACACGTTGATAATAAGAAGTGGCGACAATTGTGGGGAGGGGGCATGTGCCTCGCTCCTATATTTTTTGAAAAACACCTTTTTGGGGTTTTTTTTTATTGAAAATAGTTTTTTTGGGTATTTCTAGGTGAAAAATGGCAAATATCCTGCCATAGATTTTTAACAATATATTTTGCCCCCTCTCCCCCAACCCTAAGTTCTTGTGAATGGATGCCGTTGATATGAAGCGGCTGCTATTCTAATGTAACGAATTAATTTTTTTATGTTTCTTTGCTTGTCCTAAGAATATGTTCTTAATTTGTTTTGTTGTAAACATTTAAAAATTCTTTGTTTAATGATTTTACTTTGTTGAATGTACTTTGTTCTTTTTTATGTATTAAATATGATATTTTTGTTTTACCTGTGACCCGAACTTAGTTTTCTAGGTTTTCATGAAATTTGTTTATTCAGTCTCGTTTGGAATTAAGTCTCGTTCAAGTAGTTTATTTTATTTTTTTATTTCAAACATTGTCTACGGGTAATTACTGCGTATTGGTGGTTTTCTTCAACTGTAGCTAGGGCAGTGAAGTAGGTGTCATATAAAAATTAATTTGGAGTCTTCTGTGACGCACAATACGACAAATAGCAGTAACTTTTGAAACAAATTCAAAAAAATAAAAAGTAAGCTCTAGATTAAAGTAATTTAAAAAAACTGTTTAATTAATGAGAACTGTTCTATTAAATTCTTCGTTACAAAAGCGAAGATAAATCAAGTTTTCCTAATGGCTATTTAAATACAAAGCTACTGTTCTAAAGAGACTTACTACAAGCCAAAACGTCTTGAGAGCAGTTACAGATCTTTTTTTGATAATTTCTTTGAAATAAAGTGAGTTTTAGTCCTACATAATTGATGCAGGAAAATTTTGTTTTCCTTTGATAGATTTCAGACTTGTAAGTTTAAAGAGTTATTGCCTAAAAAGGGAAAATATCCTCCACCATTTCTAATAATAATAATAATAATAAAAAAACACTTCCCGTAATTTCTATGTCTGTTTTTTTATGCAAGTATGTACACAATAAGGATTCTACTGAGAATTTGTTTCTTTTTTCTATTTACAAAGCATTAACTTATAAACATGTGTTAGAGAACAAGAAATCTCTAGGAGATACATATCAAATTAGAATACGAGTTGCCATGCTTTTATTTTGTTGCCAAGTTTTTGTGGTCCAGTCCCAAAGCGAAAATCGTAGTGACCACAGTATAAGTATATATAAACAGTAGTGAAAAGCTCCTTCAGAAACGATACAGATTAAAGCGCTTGGAAAGGTAAAATCTCTTTTCGTCACAGCAATAGTTTCATATTTCTATTTGGCCAGGTTTCCCATAAGCCCGTCGTAATGCGCTAAACAATTGTCACTGCGCTTGCACGAAGGCGGAGACATGAAGAGAGGTCTAGACTTGTATGTGCCAAAAATCTTTAATGGATAGTATACGGCTTTTTGCTATAGTGCGTATATACTTATACTGTAGTAGTGACACTCTTGGCGATGAACAACTATATGAAATGAAGTCAAGAATATTTGTTGAATTTCTAAGCTGTCTTTCTGTATTTTGTCATTTTGACCACATTTTTCGTTTTGACCTATTGCGTCCAAAAACGATTTGAACGACTTTCCTCATTGGACTCTACCATAACCTCAAAAACTAGTTAGGGTAGGATTACTCCTACCCTGAGTACTCGTAGGAGTGCTAGTTGGAGTAGGGTCTTACGGTTTCTGTAGCATCATGTGATGCATACTTCAGTAAAAACATAAAAGATTAGCGTGCTAGAGAGTTGTCCATAAGTGACAACCTTCCAAATGTAGGAATATCCATAAATATCCAGAAAGCCCCTAAAAATGTTGGTTTTCCATAAAATAGTTCTTTACCTTCAACTTAAAATGGGAAGCAATATTAAAACTCAGAACGAACATAAATTAATCTTCATATTAGGGGAGATGCTTCTTCCTTATCCCTCTCTTTTTTCGCAAAAGTTTGACTTATTTTTTCCCGTATCTTTAAGAATGGTTAGTGTTTTGTTTTTTTTGTGGCAAGCCGCTGAAAAATTATCGGTGGCGTGCCGTCATTTAAAGGCGTTTCTTCCTTTTTTAGAGTTTTCTCGGCTACTTTTAAAAAGCAATGAAAACTAATTTGGAATAAGTTTTTATCAGAGTTCAGTCCATAATCCCATTTTTAGCTTTTTTACCATTACCGCACCTTGGGCAAGATGAGGCTGAGATCTTGACTTCTCATAAACTGTTTTTTAAACCCAAATGATCGATGGTGAGACCTTAAAATGCCTGATATTTGAATTAATCCGACAAAAAGGTAATTTAAAATTTAATTTAAATTAAGTTCTAAAGCTTGAATTAAAAAAAATTAATTGCACCAGAAATCCATGGCTAATTTATGAAACCTCGATGGAATTCTGAAGATTATATATTGCTTCATGTCTGAATGTCCTGGTCTTGCAACCTGGGTTCCACTTCTTTAACTATCCTATCCCTCAAGACCTCACTCTCTACGCCACGGAAACTATTATTTCTCATTGCTTCAAGATTAAATCCTCTCACTTAAGAGTGATATAATAAAAGTTTGAAATTAAATAATTCAACGAACTCCTTTGATTATGAAAGAGCTTATTTGTCTTTTTTCATCTCAGTAATTAAGGTACTGCGGTTGTGGACGTACTTGAACATGGTGGCATAAGCATATCAAACGATCAAAGTTTACTTTAGCGTAGAGGATTTAATAATTTTTTATTATTATTATTATTCTTTTTTTCACAGAGCCTATTGTTGTTCTTTGAGAACAGTTCTTTCCTGGGTATTAGATGAAAAAGAGGCAACATTTTGCAAGAAAAGGTTTTATATAAAAAGAGGTAAAATCTTACAAAGAAAAACATTATACATTATTAAATTTTTAATTCTGTCTTTGATTTCCAGATTTTGATTTGAATTAAGTTTTTAATTCCCTATTTTGTCAATTTCCAGGCAGTTTAAAGAGCCAGAATAAAAAAAAAAATTCAAAACACTTAGCTAGAAATAAACTCTACCACTTTTCTTTAAAGCTTTGACAAGCTTGTAGTTATTATGTATAAAAATAAGCTTGTTTACACGGTGTGGGGTCAACATAAAACTTAGGAGTAAAGAGCATAGAGCTTATGAGCAGCAATCAGTCCTGCATTCGTGAAAACCCTTTCTGCTGCGACAGTTTTTGCCGTCAATGATAGAACTTTCCTTGCCAAAGCTGCAATCCATGGCAGCTGAGTAAAATGTCTTTTCCAGAAAGCAATGGCTGTATTGATTTCACCAACTAGGGGAGGATCTTTTGATCTCCTAACATGGATTGACAAAGCTCCGATACAAATCTAACAGACGCCGAATCACATAATCATTTTCATCCTGTTCTGCATTGTCGTTCTGATACATTATTTGATCGAGCAGCCTCGTATTTTTCATGTACGATCATGAAGAGATTTAGAGTTGCTGCTCTTCTGAGAAAACCTACTAGCCATATTCACACATCTGGTTAGGGTAGCTAATCCACTGACAGCATCAGAGATTTCAGCCTCCTACTGGCATTTCAAGGGCTCTCTATTCTTACAAAAGAACTTCTACTGCACTAAAATGCTCTCCACAAGTTGAAATACAGGGACCTGGTGTGTTGACTGGACAAATACGGTTTACAGGAGACGTGATAACGTACCTTATGTCAGCCGCTAGCAGACATAACCATTTCAAGCAAGAATTCCCTTCTCGTCAGTTAACCATCAAGAAGGTTTGTGAATTTTATTTATCTTGAACGCTTTGAAGTCCAAAAGTGCAGCTGTAACCATAAGATCATCCCTTGGGAAGCGAAAGTCAAACTTGTATTTCACATTATCTTTCAGAAGCAAAATACAGCTACTATCATTAGGTTGCTCCTCAAAGTGACGTTTTAGGAGGCCCCGCCAGAGCGGAAATAAGATTTAGGATTTGAAAGAATTCTCTCTGAATAGCTTCGACTATAGTAGAAAAGTTGGTAATAGAGAGCAAAGTTCACGCATCAGTTCATATCTTCATCATGTAGAACACGGTCAGGTTTCCCAATTTTACAAAGAACCTCCGCCAGAGGGCCTTTGCATTGAACAATCTTTTGCATCATACTATACGGTTCATTCCATCTTGTGGACAAACCCTGTTCTACGGACCTGCGTTGTTCATATCTTGATAACATAGGATTAGCAATCTGGACAATGGGCAACTGATTATCAACATTAAGAACCTCATCTAAATCACAAAATCTTTTAAGGAATTCATTTCTATTCTAAATTCGAATTTTTTTGAGAAGGCTATTAAGAAGACAGAGAATTCCGTATATAAGTTTGGTTCTTCCACTTTGTACATGCTTCCATGTAAATATGTATAAAAAAATTTTGGGTGACGGAGGAGGGGCTACTTATAAAATTTTCCACCTTGTCTTCAGGCCTTTGTTGAATAGCTGTATTTTTGCATATGGCAAAACATTTATAGATAAGGTATTCGAGGAATATCATGGCTAGTCACATTTTAATTAGAAATTAGAATGAGCCTTGTTGCATTTTATTACCTTGTAGCAAAGAGGACAGAAACAAGTGGAAGAAACAAATAATCTATAGTCCATAGTTGACGAGTAGATTCAAAAATTTTATGAGTGGATCCGAAATTTTTGTATGTATCGTTAGGTAGTAGATTTTGCATTATATTTGCCTCTCAATAATCTCAGAAAATAATTCGGCGCTTAAAATTCTAGCAGCGTGTAACTGCTGACCGTATCTGTGGCGGCGTTCGTTTCTTTTCGGTGGCGACACGCTGCCGGTTTTCGGTACGGCTTCGGGGACTAGTTAAGATCAGCATTGCTTCAGGAACGGTATATCGTATGGTTTAAGTTCAAGCTTTCAGCGTGTGTTGAGAGGGATGTTGAAAATAAAAAAGATGCTGTGTGCATATTGCTACTGTTTCTGCTACAACTATTGACACTACTGAAGCTGAGGGTATTAAGGTGAAACTTTCAAGAGATGTTTTGATGGATGTTGAACTAAATCAAAGCGAACTAGGAACATTTACATTGTCAAGGGTGTAACAGTAATATCTCAGGAATGGCTTAATATATTAAGTTGAAACTTTCAGAGTATGTTTTGATGGATTCTGAGCTAACCAAAGGGCGCTATGTGTACACTACTGATACTACTACTATGATTGCTGTAGCTAATAAGGCTAAGGATTTTTAGTTCAAACTTTTAGTGAACGTTTTGGGGGAGTTTCGATCTAAAGACAAAAAAGTGTATGTAAAAAGACATATAAGCAGTATCATAGGCAGCGTAGTGCTATCTTAGAAACTTTAAAAAAAGTTTATTCGTTGGAAATTAAACGTTCTAGTGCCCTGTTTAAGAGTCAAAAGTGATTGGAGGGCAAGCAGCCCCCTTCCCAACTCTACAAATTCTTCAAACGCACCCAGTAAATATTTTGAGGTTTCTATTTGGCTCAGTATACTTGAAAGATCTTTTAACTATGTTTATGTAATTTGCCCATTTTTTACAGATAGTATTTGTTAGTTGGAAAGTGGGCATGTTTAATCTTTGGTGTTTAAAAAGACCAAATGCATTCAAGTGAAGCTTTCGGAGAATGCTGAGGAGAGTTGTGAATTAAGTCAAAACTTATTATGTGCATACAGGTTACCAAAAGGAGGAAACTCAGGAATGACTGAGGGTTATAAGTTGGAACTTTAAGGGAATGATGGGGGGATGATCAATTGACCAAGGGCATGTTGAGGGGAATGATGAGCTAACCAAAAGACGCTATGTGTATTTTACCACCGTTGCTAATATTAAGATCGCTATAACTGCTACTTTTACTGAGGTTTGGAATATTAGGAGGAATTGTGAGGGAATGTTTAGGGCGCGTATGTGTGTTTAAAATCAAAACACACTTTTTGTATTTAGGCAGTCAAAAGGATGTATGATCAATGTCTCTGAACAACTAAATAAATTATTTAGTTGAAACTCTCAGGGCGTATTGAGAGGGTCGTTGAACTAACCCAAAGACACTATTTGCATGCTGCTACTACTACTGTTGCTATTACTTCTGCTACTATTACTATTATTGCTACGACTACTGCTACCGAGGCTAAGGACAGGATGCTGAAATATTCAGGGAATGTTAAACCCAATAAAACACACTCTGTACAAACAGGTTGTCAAAAGGACGTATAAGCGGTCTCCCAGGAACGGTCTTGGATACTAACTTGAAACTTTTAGGATATGTTATGGGGAAGTTCAATTAGACAAAATACAAAAAGTACATGCTACTACGACCACTGCTGCTACGACGAATACTACTTGTGACTACTGATAAAGCTAAGGGTATTACAGTGAAACTTTCGGGGAGTGTTGAAGATGATAGTGAACTGTATTGAAACGCCGTGTGGATGCAAGCTATCAAAAGGCCGTAGCAGCTATATCTCAGGAGTAGCGTAGAGTATTAAGTTAAAACTTACACTGCATGTTATGGGGGATGTTACACCCACCAAAAGGTACTATATGTATACTACCCCTATTACTACTAATACTACTATTCAGTGTAAGGGTATTATGGAGACATTCTCAAACCGGAAATACTTAAAATTACTCTAGTTCTTTTGCTTAACAATTACGTGATGTGTAATTAAGGAAGGTGTAATCTCCAACAATTTTGTCGGGGATTCCTGAGTTAAACAGTAATGACTGTGAAACCCATAAAAATCACTAAGATTATTTTTGCTTAAGGTTTGTTTTTCCTCTGCACGTTTTAGGTATGGTATTTTTCAGCAGTTTCACAGTTTTTATGCTTTGAAAATTTTGCTATCATGTGATAAATAAATTTCAGGTTTATACAATTACAGTACTAGACTGTATTTAAGAAGTTTGGTCTGTGATGAAAACTAGGAAATTTTCCAATTTTTAAGCAAGCATACATGATTCTCTTAGAAGAACCCAAGCAATGTCATAATTCAGCCTTGGTTAAGTAATAGGTCAGAAACTGATGAATCAAAGATATGAATCCTAGATATGAGTATCCAGTACTTTCTATAGAAGTTATAGTTGTAGGCTTATCGCAAAATCACATGCTTCACAGAATAATGAGCCTACTTACGAGTTGTGTAAATAGGAAGTTTTGTCACTATTAACATCAGCAAAGCATCCGAAGATTCTTTTTCTAATATTCTTTTCAAGAAGAAAATTAGAAATAATTTACAAGAGGAAACTTCTAGATATTTTGATAGCCAGAGGAAGAAGGAAAAATAGATTGCGGCAATGAAACCCGTATGCTTAATTAAAGTTAATGCAGTGTGTATGTTTGAGGTGGGAAAAAAACAAAACCCATTCGATTTATTAGGGCCTACATGAAAGGAGAGCGACAATTCGTTCCATCTTTCTTTTTTAGTCTTTCCTTGTCAAGATTCTTGAAATTCCGTCAAGGAACATAATTCTTGCCAGCAAATAAGGGAAATAGTATGAAAAAAGAGAAAATGCCTCAGAGAATATTTTCCGAATCGTATTCAGAGCAATGGGGGAGTGGAAGAGAACTCTAACTAGCAAATTACGATGAGCATAATTGCCTTGAGGACGGAAAAAGCGGAAATGCGGTTTTGTAACAAGAATTTTCAACTAACAAAAGTTGTCAGGCATACAAATACAAAATATGGCCTGATTTTATTACTAGTGTTAATAATTTTGTATGTAAAATATAAAAAAGTAGTTTACACTTTGTCAAGCACGTTGGTTTACTTTAGCACCCCAGATTCCTTACATTTCTTGTGGTTAGCCCTGCTGTGATGTTATCTACTCCGAGTTTTTGGTTTTCTTGGAATATTGCTTGTGCTTAAGTCCTGTAACACAATCTTCAAGTTTTGTGGGCTTGGAGATAAGAATTGTTTTAAATCGATCCTACCCTTTCAGTCACTAAAATATGGATTGATTGCCAATATTATTGTTTTTCATTTCTAGAAAATTTGTTGTTTACTAAAGTCAAAGTAGGGTGGGTAATAGGAGAAAAAGCAAATTTAATTTGAAAAGCTTAATCCTGACTTCTAAAGCTACGCATATCAAATGACCAAAATTCAATTCGTCAAAACTCAATCCACGCAAATTTAAACTAAGACGAAATTACTAATCTACCAGAGATGAAGTTTTACCGGTGTTTGAGAGAAGAAAATAAGTATAATAGGTGGAAAATCCAAAATCATATTTCCCGATATAACCTATCCTAATAGCATACAATAGGCTAATCAAAGAAGTTTCCTAGGGGGGGGGGTCGAAAAAACACAAAAGAATCAGTCAAAATGTGTTAAAATGGTTTCATTAGTTGCCTCCCTGCACCTTCTGCCCCCTCCCAATTGGTATCACTGATCGGTGACAGCGTTCCCTAAGGTATTAAAGACTGTATTAGATGGAACTACGTTTTATTCTTGAACTGTTTTTTACAAACAATTTTCTTTATGTTTCACAAATACAAATAAATAAAGGTTACGATGAAACTATAAGGATGGGGTGACATAGCAAAATGATAAAAGTTGATCAGGGAAATTGGAAGCATCTCATATAAATCTGCAAAATAAAAGGAGTTAATAAAAGTAATAAAGTAAAGTCAATTTCAAAACGTATTAAAAATATAACTAAAAATTCATTATAAATGTACTGAAAGGAGAAAAGAAACGATTTGCAAATCAGATTTCTGTTTTATCAACATCCTGCCCATCAACTTTTCTCCTTTGGTGCTTGCAGTTCTATTCATCGTATGTGAATTTGGAAATTTTTCTGGTGGTCCGAATTCATGATCTTCATTGTTTTACCTATAAACTAATACAATTGACCGAGCTAAATCAGGCTAACGAAAAAAATTATCTTATTAACTTAATTAACTTAATTATAATGAAGCAGCTAACATGGTATGGGAATGTTTAATGACTTTTGAGCATTCAATTTTAAAATCGTGTCATAACTTTGAGCTTTGGCTTTAGAGCCTGAAGTTCTTTAAAATTTTCTTTAGAAGAAGCAATTACAGAAAGTAGGGACCACGGGAGGGATTAAAGAGTGAAGCTCTCAACAGATTCAAATGGAGGAGAACCGCGTGCAGCTTTGTTGGTCTCATACTGCTTGGTGATGTAATGAATTTTAGTAGGAGCGTTAGTAAATCTTGAATGTTATTTATATTGTTTGCTTTGCATAGGCTCAAGGCACTTCTATATTTAAATTAAATAAAAAAAAAAGTTTTTTTTAGCTGAAAGTAAGCAGCGACATTAAAACGAACAGAAATTACTCCGTATATGAAAGGGGCTGTTCCCTCCTCAACGCCCCACTCTTTACGCTAATGTTTGACTCTTTCTCTCAAATCTACTTTAAAAACATTGAATTGAAACTTATATATTTAAAATCAGCTTACAAATCCGATTTTTTTATGTATCTGTTAGTATCAAAATTACATTTTTTTAGAGTTTTGTTCACTATTGAGCCGGGTCGTTCCTTACTACAGTGCGTTACCACGAACTTTTTGATGTGCCAACTAATAACCTAAACAATTTTTTTATTCAGTTCATCAGCTCTGGTGTTAATGGAACTTAAGTACGCTCAAAGTTTCTTAAGCTGAAAGTAAGGAGCGACATTAAAACTTAAAACGAACAGAAATTACTTCGTATATGAAAGGGGCTGCTTCCTCATCAATGCCTCGCTCTTTACGCTAAAGTTTGACTCTTTCTCTTAACTCTGCTTTTTAAAACAGTAAAAAACTTTAGCGTAAAGAGCAGGGCGTTGATGAGGAAGCTACCCCTTTCATATACGAAGTAATTTCTGTTCGTTTTAAGTTTTAATGTTGCTCCTTACTTTAAGCTAAAAAAACTTGTTTTGTTTTTTATTTAATTTTTGGACGTTTTTGAATTAATTCATGTTTTGATCTTGGCTCTCCGCACGTAAATAATAAAAAAAAATCGCATATTAATTAATTGCAATTAATCGGAAGATTTTGAGGAAAAAGAAGCGAAGGAGGAGGCCTAGTTGCCCTCCAAGTTTTTGATTACTTAAAAGAGCAACTAGAACTTTTAATTTTTTACAAATGTTTTCATTGGTAAAAATATGCGTAACTTACGAATTAAATTACGTAACGAACTTCTATATTCGTATGTTTTTATTGCGTATATGAGGGGGTTCAACCCTCGTCGATACCTCACTCTTTACACTAAAGCTTAGGTTGTGTCCCAATTCCGTAAGAATGACCTCTGAATCACAAAGGCCGTAATATTAAAACAATAGTTGAAATTACTAAAAATACTTTAGCGGAAAGAGTGAGGTATAACGAGGAGGTAAAACCCTCATATGCGTAATAATTTTTGTTCGTTTTAAGTTTTAATGCTGCTCCTTACTTTCAGTGGAAAAAACTTTTTATATTTATTTTTTTTATTTATTTTTTCATTGTTTTTTTTTTCAGATAAAGCTAGAAAATCCTGCGCCCCCTTCATTGAAATTCTCTTTTACCATGAGAAGTCTCTCCATGGAAATATCCCCCCATATAACCCCACCCCCCTCAACTCTCCCCCCTAAACCAAAAAATCTCCCTGAAAACGTCTGTACACTTCCCGGTAACCATTACTATATGTAAACACAGGTCAAAGTTTCAACTTGCAGCCCCTCCCACGGGGACTGCGGGGGAATAAGTCGTCCCTAAAGACATAGTTATTAGGTTTTTCAACTATGGTGAATAAAATGGCTATTTTAGAATTTTGATCTGCAGACTTTGGGGGAAAATGAACGTGGGAGGGGGCCTAGGTGCCCTCCAATTTTTTTGTTCACTTAAAAAGGGTACTAAAACTTTTAATTTCTGTTAGAATGAACCCTCTCGCAAGATTCTAGGACCACTCAGTCGGTACGATCACCCCTAGGGAAAAAAACAAAACGAAAAAAAAAACAAAAAAAAACAAAACAAGAAAACAAATAAACACGCATCCGTGATCTGTCTTCTGGCAAAAAATGCGAAATTCCACATTTTTGTTGATAGGAGCTTGAAACTTCTACAATATGGTTATCTGATACACTGAATCTGATGGTGTGATTTTCGTTAGGATTGTATGACTTTTAGGGGGTGTTTCCCCCTATTTTCTAAACTGATGCAAATTTTCTCAGGTTCGTAACTTTTGATTGGTATAACTGACCTTGATGAAACTTGTATATTTAAAATCAGCATTAAAATGCGATTCTTTTGATGTAAGGGATTACATCATCTTACTTAACAATTCAGACGTTCACCACGAGTCCACTTATCAAAGATGTCAAACTCAATAGCAGAGGACCCCTCATCCAATTCTGCAAAACAGGCAACACACCTATCACGGTCTTTGACTGGGAATATGTGTTAATGCTTTGCCTTGCTGGATATAATTATCGAATTCAACTAAATCAGGAAATGATATTAAACAAGTCAAGGACATGTGCTCTGCTGCAATTTTTCAAACTATCACTAAATTAGAAAATTGGAATCAACCCAAATAATTCTTAATAGTTAAGGCACGCTGTTGACTCACTCCCTTGATACAATGAAGCAAAAAAAATGATTTATAAATTAAAATATTCAACTTAAAGTAAGTTACAGGATTTGAAAAACCTAATATTCAATACATAGAGATTGTGTTTTGATTGGGTTAGGAAGGATAAGGGTACCCTGCCTGAAATGATTCAAACATTTTTGAAAAAACACCTTTTCTACTCCAGAACACTTAATTTAAAGACTGTTGATTTGAAGAGTTTCAGTATGTTGAAAAAAATCTATAAATACAAATATTGAATCAAACTTTCTACAAGAAAAAGGTGCAAAATTCTGATTTTCTTGAAAATGTATATATTTTTTAACAAAAATCGGCACACAAGAAGTTTGATGAATAAAATCAGTTTCACAAGGAAATAAATCAATGTATAAGTTTCACCACGTGAAAAATCAATTGTTTCACGAAAAAAAAGAATCAGGCTGCAGCAAGTTCCGCGAGCAAAAATTAGCACAGAAGTACCATGAAAACAATCCTTACGCATTAAGTTCCATGAAGAATATCAGTTGACGAGGAGAAAAATCATGTGTTGCAAAAAATTTCATGAACGAAAATCAGCATGCAACAAGTTACACAAATAAAAATCAGCAAGCATTAAGCTCGATGAACAAAACCAGTTTCAAGATGAGAAAAATAAATGTACAAGATTCACGAAGAGAAAAATTAACATGTAACAAGATTCATGAAGAGAAATTCAATATGCAACAAGTTTTTCGAACAAAAAACCGGCACGCAACAAGTTCCATGAACGAAAATCTGCACACAACAATTTCGATGAACAAATCATTTTTGCGAGGAATAAACAGTCAATATAGAAGTTTTAAAATGAAAAGAACCATCATGAAACATGTTACATGAACAAAAATCGGTAAGCATCAAGTTCCAGTAACAAAAACCAACAAGCAAGAAACTCCAAAAAAAAAATCAATTTCACGAGAAGAAACATCAATGTACAAGTTCCACGAAGAGAAAAATTAACATGCAGCAAGTTTCACGAACAAAATTAGTAAACAACAAGTTCCATGAACAAAACCAGTTTCACAGTAAGAAAAATCCATGGACAAGTTTCACTTAAAGAAAAATCAGCATGCAATAAGTTTCACGAACAATAATCAGAAAGTAACAAGTTCCATGAACAAAACCAGTTTCACAATGAGAAAATTAATCTTAAAATTTTAACGAAGAAAAAAATCAACAAATTACAAGTTCTATGAATAAAATCGGCACGCAACAAGTTCCACGAACAAAAATCAGCACACAACAAGTTCCATGCAGAATATCATTTTCACAAGGAGAAAATCGAGTGTACAAATTTTAGAACGAGAAACCTCAAGATTCAACAAATTTTAAAAACAAAAATCAGCCTGCAACAACTTTCATGAACAAAAGCTAGCACGCATTAAGTCCCACGAACAAAACTCGTTTCAAGATGAGTAAAATCAATAGAAAAGTTCTGTGAAGAGCAGAATCACCATAGAAAAAGTTTTATGAACCAAAATTAGCAAGCAGCAAGTTCAACAAACAATAACAAGCTCACAACAAATTCCATGAAAAAAGCAGTTTCAGGAGGATAAAAATCAATGTAAAAGTTTCACGAAGACAAAATTAAAATGCAACAAGTTTTACCAACAAAAATCAGTAGGCAACAAGTTCCATGAACAAAGTCAGTTTCACATAGACTTAAATCAATGTACAAGTTTCATGAAAAGAAAAATAAATATGCAGCAAGTTTCACGAACAACAATCCCCACGTAACAAGTTCCATGAACAAAACCAGTTTCACGATGAGAAAAATAATTGTACGAGTTTCGCGAAGAGAATAATTACCATGTAACAAGTTTCATGAACAAAAGTTAGGACTCAACAACATATCTATATATATATAAATAAGTTGTTTGTCTGTTGACTGACGTCATGTTTGTGTGTCGACTAACGTCATGTTTGTCGCCTGACGTCATTATAAGGATTGAACTATATGTCGTCATGAAGTTGTTTGTCGACTGACGTTGGTGTCTATTACTAAGAGTAATCAGAAGAAACACTAATGGGAATTTTTTTCAGTAAGTTTAAATGATCGACTCTAGTGTAAACGAATATTTTTGCAGGACAACCCCCGAAAAAATATCATATGTGGGATAACGCATGCTAGAGAATGTCGTTTGTCACCTATTGAGTGTCAGGGTCTTCAAATTGCCATGAAACATCGCAATCTAGCAATAAAATGACAAGTTTCCATTGTTCAAATAAAAAACAATGGTAATTTTTTAGTTTATAAATTATTTTTGGGAAAAAGCTTGGAAAATCCTTAGGTGTGATAATGTATGCAAGAAGGGTTTCATACAGTGTGCCACGCTGACCTTCATTGCGAAGAGTCATCAGAAGAAACTCTAACTTTTTTTTTTTTATTAATTTTAAGGGATTGATTCTTGTGTAAACGAATATTTTTGCATAAAAATGCCAGAAAAATGTTGTATGTGTGAACATGCTTACTAGAGGATGTTGTTGGTCAGCCATTGAGTGGGACAGGGTTTGAATTGTCATAGAACATCGTAAACTAGCGGTGAAATTTCAAGTTTCCACTGTTAAAATAAAAACATGGTCATTTTTAGATGATGAATTAATTTTGAGGGGAAAAGCTTGAAAATCGTTAGGTGTGATAATGTGTGCCAGAAGGGTGCTGTTAGAGATGCTATATTGTCCCGGGCCTACCTATATACATCTAGCCAATACCGGGCCTATACATCTAGCAATGTCGTCAAAAGAAACGCTATTAGGATTTTTCATTTAATTTAAACGATTGATTTTTGTGTAAACGAATATTTTTACATAAAAATGCCCAAAAACATGTCATATATCTGATAATGCTTACTGAAGGATGTTGTTTGTCAGCCATTGAGTTTCACAGGCTTAGAACTGTCATGCAAAATCGCAATCTAGCAATAAAATGGCAAGTTTCCGCTGTTCAAATAAAAAAATTGTCATTTTTAAGTTTGTAAATTTATTTTGAGGGAACAGGCTTGAAAAACCCTTAGGTATGATAATTTGTAATAGAATTGTGTCATCGGGGGATGGGGGAGCAGCTGGCACAGTGTACCAAGCAGGTCTTAATTGCTAGGAGTCATCAGAAGAAATGCTAATGGAGATTTTTTCATTAGGTTTAAATGATTAATTCCAGTGTAAACGAATATTTTTACATGAAAATGCTTGAAAAATAAAATACGTGTGAAAAAGATTATATTAGTAAAAAAATACGCTATGAACACCCCGCAATACCATCGGATAGTACTCTCTTTGAGGTTTCTTTGGGGGGGGGGCTTGTACATTGTGCAACACTGGCCTCAATTGCCAAGATTTATCAGAAGAAACGCTAATGGATATTTTTTCATTAGGTCTGATTATTGATTCTGGTATAAACAAATATTTTTTCATGAAAATCCCTGAAATATGTCATATCGGTCAAAAAGACTCTATTGGTAAAAATGCGCTAAGAGCTACCAGCAATATTATTGTTAAAACTCTCTAAAGTATTACTTAACAAGCAGGTGTATTTGAAATGTAGCCAAACTCTAGTAATCGAGTTTCCCCTGAGCATCTCAGTTATTGCAGTCATAGGAAACACGTAATCAATAGCTCAGACATTCTAGTAAGCAGGACATGGACATTTTCTGCGTGTATAATTGGTTATTTCTTAAATTTATTTCCTGGATCATAATATTAAAAAAGATTGCTGGTCTAGCTGTCTAGGGCGCAGTTCCATTGGAAGGAAATAGCCCTTTTGAATCCTAATGGGGTCATAAACCATTGGAATATAAAAGTTCCCTGTGAAAAACGCCTTGAAAGCAAAACAAACCCGAGGAAAAAACCTCTTAAAGTATTATGTAACACCGATATGTGTACTGTCGTTACGCAACATCCCGCGTATGAGCTGTCGTTACATGACATACCACAATGGCGCTATCATCACGTAACATCCAACACGTGTGCTGTCATTACATAACACCCACGTGTGTGCTTCCGTCAGTTACAAGTGGGGATCTCCCCAGTGGGCCCTGAAGCCTATCATTGTATTAGATATTGTGTCATTCCCAATAACTCTACTAAGTCACATGAGATTACATCAACCCCAATAAATCCAGCAAGGCACACAAGATTGCTTCACTTCCCACGTGTGTACCGTTGTTATGTAAAGTCACGTCAGAATGCGTCCTCCTTAACACTAGCGAACATTCCCTAAATTATAAGAAAAAGAAATCATGAAGAAAAATGTCTTGAAAAGAAATGTCTTGAAATGTCATGATACGTCTTGAAATGTATTTAAACGTCTTGAAAATCGTCTTAAAGAAAAATGTCTAAAAAAAATTTGTAATGTCTTAAAATGTCTTGGAAAATGTCTTGAGGAAATATGTTTTAAAAAACGTCTTGGAATGTCTTGAAACATTTTGAAAAACCTGTTGAAGAATGGCTTATTACCCCCTCCCCCACCACTTGACTAGTGGAATCTAACCCGTCATATTATGTAAAACCCCAGGCCCTATTACGTAACATTCAAAGAAGTCCTTGGGGTAAAGAAGCCCTGAATGTTTTTTAAAGAACAATATTAAGAAATACTTGGGGTAAAGAAGCCCCTGAAGGTTTTTTTAATGGCCATTAGGTAGGACCCAAGGAAATCTTGATTTGGTGGGGATGCTGAATGTATCTCTCACACCCTTAGGTGTTTCAAACATTGCCAATTACGTAACATGCATCTGTGTCTCTTAGAAAACATTCCCTAACAAACACTTGGGTCTTGAAGAAGTTTAAAAAAGTGGCTGGATCGAGATTCAAAGGGATAGGGCTGCGGTCCAAGTGCCTATGGCGATACTGCTAGAAACATTTTTAAACAGCTTACCATATCAAGCTCAAACTTCAAGAGAATCATAAAGGGTATGTTCAACTGACCAAAGCGCAACTCCTACAGATGTTAGTATCAATATTACTAATGAGCTTGGTGTTAAAGTGCAACTTTCAGGGACTGATAAGCGGGATGTTGGATTAAATCAAAACATAGTGTAAGTGAATCTAGGTTGTCAAAATAGCATACTTAAATTTTCTGGGAGTGGTATTAAGTTTGATTTCTTAGGAAAACTTTGTAAGGTATACCACTAAATTAAACATTACTATATTTGTCTAGATTTTTTGAAGGACATACCTTGTTAAAAAAAATTGTTCATAAATGATCTTCAATATATAAATACTAAGCTAAACTATGGAATCTTATAGCAATCTGAAAAAAAATAAGTTTTTTCAACTTAAAATAAGGAGCCTCATCGAAACTTATAATTAACAGAAATTGTTGCATATATGAGGGGGTTGCCCTCCTTAACACCTCGCTCTTTACGCCAAAGATTTTTTAGAATTTCTGTAAAAGCCTATCATTCTAATTAAATAGCCCCTGTGTTTCAGGGGTAGCTCTTAAGGAACTGAAACAGAAAGTCAAACTTTAGCGTAAAGAGTAAGGTATGACAGAGGGGGCAGCCCCCTCATATACAAAATATTTTCTGCTCGCTTTGAGTTTTAATGCTCCGCCTTACTTTACCGTTATAAAAAACTTTTTTTATTTAATCAAATTAAGGTTTCCAGTATATTTCTTTGGGATCTTTGAAGATTTGCTTTTAAAACTAAATTATTTCAGCAATTTGGTCCCATAAAAAATATGCAGAATTTCGAAGACTGAAAGACAATAAAAGTGTTTTATGTTTGGATTTAATACAATTTACAGTAATTTGTCATAATATTATTGCAGGTTTTCTGCCGCAATGTCCTTCCTTGCCTCAAAACGACAGGCCTGTGTGTCGTCAATATCAGTGACCAATTCATTGGTACCTTAATGAGGCAGGGGAAATAATAGACTCATATTGAAAACTTCACTTGGTTACACGCTCCTACAATATCCCAGCACCCGCTAGTGCTGGGAAAAAGAAGGAGAAAAAAAAACATAAACTCGTCGGAGGTTTAGCAATTTTTTAAATTCCTGAAAATGTGCTTTTGTAATTTATTTTGAATTCTAGGATAAACATAAATTAGTATGTATAACTATCCTGGAATAAGTTTGGAATTTGAGTGAAGAATTTTTTACTTGGCAGTAACTTTTGGAACTTGTTTTTTTTAATGTTCGCTTACTAAATGGGTTGGGAGGGGAGCATTCAAGAGCGAGATTTGAAGCATCCAGTTAAGGAATTTTGGCTACGGAGATTTCAATGAGACGCAACAAAAAAAAGTACCATTTTTTGTGTGACGTGCTACCTTACGTGCTACCAGACAAATTCATGCTATGCGCATAGATTTGAGAGTTAGGTTTTAAATAATTAAACAGCTATCCACGATGTTTGGGTGCCTTGCTAGTGCTGGTGAAAGAAAAAGAATAAAAATGGAACATTTTATGCTCTTTTTTGGAATTACCAAAGCAATTTTTCTGGCTATTCAAAGTTAAGGGCCGTAATTTTCTTGAATGGAGTTTCAACTACCATGATTTCATTGGCTTGCTTTTCATCTCACAACACTCTTTACTATTAAGATTAGCCGAAATAATAATTTATAATTAATCATTCCTATAATTATCATTCCTAAATATTCTCCGAATGAACATGTTTTTCTCATACACAGTTTTTTTTTCTTTTGTTTTTTCAAAACGCATTGTTGTGCTGTTGGTTAAATCCACTGGCGGTAATTTCAAGTATACGTCAGTCCAAGTGCCTTACGTCGTCTGGCGCTGTGCTATGCATCTACAGGGGTGTAAAAACACAATGGGTGTGAGAAAAATGTTCCTGGTGAACAATTTCTTAGATTTTCTGCATAATTTGCAATTGTTTGCGTCAGAACTGAATTTAGGCCTTCCCCAAAGTAAATGGCTTGGACCAGAGGTGCCATTTGGGCCAAACCTTGGGGTGGGCATGGGGCATTTGACAGAACTTGAGACTTTTATTTGAATCGAACCTACTTTCAAAGTTTACAATGATTAATAGCAAATAGCGTAATTACCCCAAGGGTCGTCAGGTAATTACGCTCTTTGGCTAATAGGCGTGCAGTTAGTTCAAATCATTTGAACAGAATGGATTATGTTGGACATAATGGATAATTATGGCCGGAAAAGGGCCCTTTGTGGTGGAAGCTTGGGCCCCCTGGAAAATCTGGGGTGGGCATTTGCCCACCCCTGACCCCCCCAAATGGTGCCTCTGGCTTGGACCCAAATAAGTGCGAAATAATTTATGTGGTTAGGGGGTGGCACAAACTCGCAAAAACCAATAAACCAGCTATATTGAACGACAAATATGTAAATTATAAAAAAAACGATAACGAGGTTGACGTTTCAAGGGGACGGGCCAAAAGCTCCATCCCCCATCAATGAGTATATGTCTGTTCTGACCGCAATAAATATGACATTTATAAGGAATTATGAGAATATCATTAAACTCTGGAGGTTTTAGAACTTTGGTTATAATCAGTTAATCTAATTAAATGAAACCCGGTTAATTTGTTCTTCAGTGTTTTATGATTCACGGCTTGGGGGGCTCAATTAGCTTTATCCTTTGATCGGTTATTTTATGGAAGAGGTGATAAAACTTGCGGAATCTACGAAACCTTTTGACCCAATTAGCGCTATGGCCTATATTACCTCTAGGCTCATAAAGACATCCATTTGTGGATCTATATATAGTTCACCACACATACGCATTTATTTGGCAAAAACTACGGACTGCTTGTGGATAAACTATACTAACCTTTTTTTTAAGAAAAGGCAACAGGCAATATCTTTTTATTACACTTTGTGGTATTTTAGTACACTTGGGTGCTTTTCATTGGTTCCAACCAAGACTGTGTTCAGGAGCTTGACCGTCCCCCCCCCTCCGAAACGTTTGAATCGTAAAAACGAAAAAAAAATTGGCGTTCTTTCCTCTCCTGGAAAACAATACATCTCCTTTCGAAAATAATACCTTCCCCCGAGCGAAATTCTGGATTCGGCCCTGATTCAAACCTCAGATTAATTTTTCAATGTGTGGAACTTTAAAGCGAATTAGACTAGGTTTAAAATGATCCTCTTTAAATCATCATCCACTAAGACTTTGCTTCAGAATATAAGCAACAGAAAAACTTCTCTGACTAGATTAGGTTCAGTAAGTGAAGTTCTAGATTAGGTGCTTTTATTGATCCTGGAAAGTAGTTGATCTAGGTGAAAAAAAATTCAATAATGAATCCTTGACCTAAAGCATACTCTGAAAAGACATTGTCAAGCTACTATCTCTAAGCTTTTCTTATTCCTAAGGCTTAGAAGACCGTATACACGACTGGTCTATAACTATTTAAACTTTGACGAAAAACGTTTTAACTTATTTTAGGGTTTTCAATACTAGATAAAATTTCCAATCACTGTAATCTGGCACGTACGCATCGAAGGGGTGGCCTTCAGGTCTGCCCCCCTCCCCGAAAACAATTGAAATGTTTAATTTACCCATGGTTCCTTGGTATTTGTGGCAAAAGTAGGACATTTATCAAGAATCTAGATACATGTGTGAAGACATTTTTGGGGGATTTTAAAGCATGTGATTATTCGGTCAAGTTACTGCCCAATGATTAACCCATTTTCTGTCTAACTTTTTACCCTCTTTGAAGTAATAAGCTAATTTTTTTTTGTAAAGAGTTTGTTTTCCATAGCAAAATAGAATTATCCTTGATATTAGGGCGTTTATCACCCCCTTTTCTGGATAAAGTACAGCTTTTAATGGATCAATTTTGGAAAATATCATTTTTCATTAAAATCTACATTTTGTAATAGAAGAACTACCCCACACAGCACCCATATTACACTGTCAACCCTAAAATTTCCCTTTCAGTGGGATATAATAGATTAATCACTGGTTCTAAATCGCTATGAACATAACCTGAGCCTAAAACATACTTTTGAGGCTTCAGTCTTCTTCTCCCCATCCGCTACAATACTAAAGATTGAAGTTAATCTGCATTTTCCGATATACGTGCTTTTTGCACTACTAAAAAAAAGTAGCAGTATAAGTGCTACTTTATATCTGCTGTTTCGAAGGTTTTGGGCCCCCCGAAGAAAAATTCCTGCGTACGTGCTTGACTGTAATACTAAGATGACTGAGAAATAGACTTGTCTTTAGAACCAGAAAATCATCCTGTATCCACATATAGTCTTCATTTGCACCGGAAATGAACTTTAATCCACTCCCCACTTCTAATATGCAAAAATACTCTGAATTGTAAGAATGTTTTGAAATTTCCGGTATTTTGACAAACCACTAAACAAACCAAATAGTTCTTGGCAGCAAACTTTAAATTAGGAGCGACCGGGTTCAATAGTAACCGAAACTCCAAAACAACAGAATTTTTGGTACAGAGATAATAAAAAGAAATGAATTTTTATGCTGATTTCAAATATATAAGTTCTACTAGCTTTAGTCCTGCGTATCAAAGGTTACGAGTCTGAGAAAATTTGACTTATTTTCGAATTTTTCGGAAAAAGGTGAAAACATCCCTTCTAAGTTATAGAAAATAACACCATCAGAGAACTCTACCATAGATTTTTCAAGCTCCTATATACAAAAAAGTTGATTTTTATTTTATTTTTTTGCCAGAAGAACGATCATGGAGGCGCGTGTATTTGTTTTATTGTTTGTTTGTTTTAGTTTTTCCCCCAGGGGTGATCGCATAGACCCAGTAGTCCTAGATTATCAAGTGAGGGCTCATTCAAACGGATATTAAAAGTGTTAGTGCTCTTTTTAAGTGACCAAAAGGAATGAAGGGCGACTGGGCCTCCTCCCATGACCATTTTTTCCGCAAAATTACCTGATCAATATTTTTAGACGGCCATTTTGTTCAGTATAGTGAAAAGATTAAATAGATATGTGTTTTGGTGTAAAATAATCCCCTCCACAATCTGTGGGGAGAGGCCTATAAGTTATAGAATTCGTCCATTTATTGCGCATAGTATTTGTTATTAGGGAGTATACAGACATTTTGGAGAGGGGAAAGGCGTGCTTGGTATGGATTTCTATGGGTAGAATCTTCCTTGGGGAGAAAAATTTCTGGGGGGCAAATATTCCAGGGGAAATCTTACACTGATTTGACAGAATTACTATACAAAATACTTTTTAATTGTCCTACATTCTCTTTGCCAAATTTTTTGCGTGGAAATGTTCTGGGGGAATTATCCAGGGTTTTTTTCAGGCTGTTATGTTTTCTGGGAAATAATTTCTACGGAAGGGGGCATTTCTGGAGTGATCTAGAAACCTATTAGAAATTAAAGTCTTATTCAAATGAAGGAATACTAAGACGAATTTTTCAAGTGCTGACACCTTTAACGTAAAGAGCAAGGTATTGAGGAGAGGGAAGCCCTTTTTATTCGGAATAAATCTGCCAAATTGATATGCAAATTTTATTTTAATTATTTATGTAGAGAGAGCCAAATTCAAACCTGTATAAGTTGAAATTAATTCAAAAAAACAATTGTTTTTTAAACTGAAAGCAAGGAGCGATATAAAAGCTTAAAACGAACAGAAATTATTTCTTATATGAAAGGGACTGTTCCTTCCTCAACGCTTCGCTCTTTACGCTAAATTTTGACTCAGTCGAAACTCTACTTTTTAAAACAATAAGAAATTCAGTGTAAGGAGTGAGGTGTTGAGGAGGGGATTGCCAATTTCATATACATATATAATGTTCGTACGATAATACAGACCCTTCAATTAAAGCTGAAATAGTTAAGGCAAACAATTGCCTCCAGTGCGAATTAAATAAAAAAAACAAGTTTTTTTAATGAAAGTAAGGAGCGACATTAAAACTTAAAACGAACAGAAATTACTCCGTATATGAAAGGGGCTTTTCCTCCTCGACACCCCGCTCCTTACGCTAAAGTTTTTTATTGTTTTAAAAAGTAGAGTTGCGAGAAAGAATCAAACTTTAGCGCAAGCAGCGGGGTGTCGAGGAGGAAAAGCCCCTTTCATATACGGAGTAATTTCTGTTCGTTTTAAGTTTTAATGTCGCTCCTTACTTTCATTAAAAAAAACTTGTTTTTTTTTATTTAATTTCTGAAAGTTTTTGAATTAATGCATGTCTGATTTTGGCTCTCCGTACATAAATTACTAAAATGAAATTTGCATATTAATTCTTTTTTTGGCTAAATGGCTTTCTCTTAGTTTTGATCAGACGATTTTGAGAAATAAGGGGTGGGGAAGGAGGTCTAGTTGCCTTCCAATTTTTCGGTTACTCAAAAAGGCAACTAGATCTTTTAATTTTTAACGAACGTTTTTATTAGTAAAAAAAACGTAACTTAAGAATTAACTTACGTAACAAACGTACATAACTTACGTTACGTTTTATCCCAATTCTTTAAGAATGACCCCTGAATCAGAAAGGCCGTAGAATAAATAGTTGAAATTATTTAAAAAAATTTTAGCATAAAGAGCGAAGTATTTATCTCTTCCTAAATACCTCGCTCTTTATGCTAAAGTATTTTTAGAACCCTTCATATGCGTAATAATCTCTGTTCGTTTTAAGTTTTAATGATTCTCCTTACTTTCAATTGAAAAAACTTTTTCATGTTTATATTTTCATTGTTTTTTTTTTATAGTAATGCTAGAAAGTCCTGCGCCCTTTTCATTGAATTTCTCTTCCCCCATGAAATACTCCTCCAAGGAAAGATCCTCCCATATAGCCCCCTCCCCTGAACCCCACACCCAAACCAAAAAAATCCCCCTGATAACGTCGGTACACTTCCCAGTAACCATTACTGTATGTAAACATTGGTCAAAGTTTGTGACTTGCAGCCCCTCCCCCAGGGACTGTGGGGGGTAAGTCATCCCGAAAGACATAGTTATTATGGTTTTCGACTATGCGGAACAAAATGGCTATCTCAAAATTTTGATCCGTTGACTTTGGGAAAAAAATGAGCGTGGGAGGGGGCCTAGGTGCCCTCCAATTTTTTTGGTCACTTAAAAAGGGCACTAGAACTTTTCATTTCCGTTAGAATGAGCCCTCTTGCAACACTCTAGGACCACTTGGTCGATACGATGACCCCTGGGGAAAAAAAAACAAAACAAATAAACACGCACCCGTGATTTGTCTTCTTGCAAAAAATACGAAATTCCACATTTTTGTAGATTGGACCTTGGAATTTTTTCTATAGGGTTCTCTGATACGCTGAATGCGATGGTGTAATTTTCGTTAAGATCCTATGACTTTTAGGGGATGTTACCCCCTATTTTCCAAAATTAGGCAAATTTTCTCAGGCTCGTAACTTTTGATGACAAAGACTAAATTTGATGAAACTTATATATTTAAAATCAGCATAAAAATCCGATTCTTTTGATATATCTTTTAGTATCGAAATTCCGTTTTTTAGAGTTTCGTTTACTATTAAGCCGGGTCGCTCTTTACTACAGTTCGTTACCACGAGCTGTTTGATTGCCAAATTATTTTTGTTTCGCCCCGAGCACTAATTTTTTCACAAGCAATTGTTGTCGTGCTCTGTCAGAACTTACCTATATTATTAACTATAGTAATAGTTTCCTTTCATATCTCCTTATAAATAGAAAAAAAAGTTTTCTCAACTGAAAGTAAGGAGCTACATTGAAACTTAAGACGAACAGAAATTTTATGTATATGAAGGGTTTCACCCCCTCGTCAATACCTTGATCTTTGCGCTGAAGTTTCTTTAAGAATGACCGCTGAATCACAAAGGCCGTTGAATTAGAATGAATATCTCTTTTGAAATTACTAAAAATACTTTAGCTTAAAGAGCCAGGAATTAACGAGGGGGCAAAGCTCCTGTTTTTTTCGTTTTAAGTTTTAATGTAGTTCCTTACTTTCAGTTGAACAGCTTTTTTTTATTTCTTCTCGTTTTTTAAGTTGCTGAAATCCAGCGTCCCTTTAATAGAAATTCTCTTTCCCCGAAGATCCTCCCACATCCCCGCCCCCCCCCCCTACGTCTATGTCCATGGGCGTATGTGAACAGTTATTTCGCATATAACCACAGCTCTCATTTGCCAATATTCTTCAGAATTTGTTTTTTATATGTGAATTCTGGCATCTGGGGTAAGAAGCCCCAGAATTAAACTTTCAGCAACAAAAAAAAACAATTTTATTTACGTTATACAAGATACAACAAATACCCAGTAAAATGATTTTATTGCAAGCTTACTACTCTGAATTGCTTTCTTGGAATATTTTCCCACCGTAGCTCGCTTTGAAATATCTTGAGGCGTTTTAGGTTTGCAGTGTATCTCCTAGTCAGGGTGAAGATGATTTCTCATTTCAGTTCACTTTTGTGTATTATTTAGAAGTTGGGTGATGGAATTAAATATGCAAGCACGAAATAAGTCAGTCTTTTGTACGGTAAAATTCTATTTAAGGGACTTCTTGCTATCTCGGAAAGGGTTTAGGTTAGGAAAATGAAACTTTCAGGGATGGGTCTACAGGCTAAAATATGTCCCGGGAAGGTATTTTGAAGTGCCTACCTCAACTCCTTCTCCCTCTTGAGGGCCCTGACCTTCGATGACCTTTAAAAATATGTGCGTCATAAAAGTGAAACCCTGCAAAATAGATCTTCTGCTTGAATGAAGTAAAACAAAGTTATTTTCAGCTTCGCAACTTAGCTCAATCCCAATTTATAAGGTTTTCAAGATATGCAGATACATTTTCTAAATTAAAAAACAAACAAAAAACATGGTAAAATTCTAGTTAATTGACTTCTTTCTATCTCGGAAAGGGTTTAGGCAAGGAAAATGAAACTGTCAGGGATGGGTCTACAGGCTAAAGTATGTCCTGGGAAGGTATTTAAAGTACCCACCTTGACCCCTTCTCCCTCTAGATGGCCCTGAAATTTCCCTACGTGACAGGTCTATTACCTATTGAAATTTTGACAAAACAACATTTTACCTTAATTTTCAGTTACTAGTTGCTTTTTCTCTGCCTTTAGTTCTGAAATTGCAATTCCTGCTATTTCAGTAGAATTTTGAGCCATATCAATGTTTTTTACAAAATTTAGGAAATGTACTTTCATATCTTTAAAACCTTATATAATGTAATTGAGCAAAGTTACGAAGCTGAAAACAATTTTGTTGTACTTCATTCAAGCAGAAAATCTATTTTGCAAGGTTTCACTATTATAACACACATATTTTCAAAGGTCATCAAAAGTCAGGACCCTCTAGAAGGAGAGGGAGTGGGGATTGGTCCACTTCAAAAAACCTTTCCAGGACATACTTTAGCCTGTAGACCCATCTCTGAAAGTTTCATTTTCCTAACCTAACTCCTTTTATAACATAAATATGTTTAAAGGTCATCAAAGGTCAGGATCTTCCAGAAGGAGAGGGAGTAGAGGTAGGTATTTCAAAATGTCTTTCCGGGACATACTTTAATCCTATAGACCCATCCCTGAAAGTTTCATTTTCCTAACCTAAACCGTTTCCGAGATAGCAAGAAGTCATTTAACTAGAATTTTACCAAAAAACAACATTGACATGGCTCAGAATTCCACTCAACAGGAATTGTATTTTCAGAACTGAAGGCAGAGAAAAGCAGCCGGTAACTAAAAATTAAGGTAAAATGTTGTTTTTTCAAAATTTTAATAGACCTAGACCTGTCATGTAGATGAATTTCAAGGCCCTCTAGGTGGAGAAGGAGTGGCGGTGGGTACTCTAAAATACCTGTACAGGATATATTTTTGCCTGTAGACCCATCCCCAAAAGTTTCATTTTCCTAACCTAACCCCTTTTTGAGATAGCAAGAAGTCACTTAACTAGAATTTTACCGACTATTCTTTTATCTTAATATGGTTAGATCAAGGTTTGGCACAACACAACCAAAAAGAAAATGTAAATGTCGGTTTGTTCAATACTTTTTCCAAATATAATACCAACTTCCGTTGGGTTCCCACCCTCTCCCCTAATTGGGCCAGATGTAGTCCTAAGATAGGCCTATGTTCAAAACAACTGCTGATATTGTTCGTTCGCATAATTTTTTTTTATGTGCCTGTTTCTCGTCAGTATCCTAGTTTGCTCACATTCACTTCTCCCTCCTCCATCAAAAAATTTTTACAAGACCATTAGATATATGTATATAGCCTAGGGCTATATTATTGGAGAGGGGGCAGGGATGCGATTACGGCGACAGTAGGATATATAATTTTAGAAGGAGCATTGAATGAGAGAATCAAATAGCGTAGTACGTTTTTTTTTTTTTGTCCGATTTTATCTTGTAGCAAAATATACGTTTTGTATTAGGTGATTGCAACTTCAGAGACCCGTAATCTAGTGCCTAATTAAGGTTTAAAAAGGTGTATATTCAACCCAATACCTTCAATTTGCCTCTAATTGTGCTGCCTAAGTTTATAAAGAATCTAGTAAATAGGTCTTAAGTGAACAATAATTGTAATTTACCTAAGAATCTTCTCAGAACTATTTTGCTATCTCCTCAACCATGGCCTGGTGGTGACCAGAAGTTGAATTTGATTCAAACTCATTTTTTTTCAAAATTAGTAAAAGTATTGATATATCTTTCTTCATATTAAATATCAAAAGACAACACGTTTTTCCAACTGAAAGTAACGAGTAACATTAAAACTTAA
Source organism: Artemia franciscana (assembly GCF_032884065.1). Lineage (NCBI taxonomy): Eukaryota > Metazoa > Arthropoda > Branchiopoda > Anostraca > Artemiidae > Artemia > Artemia franciscana. Next base: position 52,505,045 of record NC_088864.1, read on the forward strand.
AAATAACAAAAGGTCACCTCCTTATTAGCTAGAACACACTCGAGAATTGAAGTTAGGTTAATCATAATGAAATATAACATAAGCAAAATAAAAATATAATACTTTAGAAACAAATTTGGGCTATATATTTGCACATTATGAAGGGAGGGCAAAGTGTAGTGGGTCTGCATGCTTTATGTGTTAGGTACAATTATTCTGCATATTATGAAGTAAGGATTGTTGTACCCGATAAACTTTACCCCAACCTCCCCTAATGCGCTGATATATAGCCCAAATTTGTTTCTAAATTATTAATGTTTAATTGAAATAAAGCTCCAATGCAGTTTTCCACCAAGCAAAAGCTAATTGTCCGGTATAAGGACTGAAAACCGGCTATTGTTTGATCTTAGCCATACGAATTGTCGAGTGTGTTCTAGCTAAGAACGAAGTATCAACAAAATCTATACCGTATATGAGGGAACTACCCTTTCCTCAACCGTCACACTTATGCTAAAGTTTGACTAAAGCAGATTTCTAAGACTTAGAAATCAGAAGGAGGGTTTACAGGGAGGATACCTTCCCAGTATATGTTTTTGGCACTGGACTCATCACTGAAAGTTTCATTTTCCTAACCTAACTAACCCCTTTCCAAGATAGCGAAAAGTAACTAAACTAGAATTTTACCGATTGAAGCTGCAGCTTCGATCTTGAAGGTTTTATTCACATGGCTAATCAACTTTATGAGATTGCAAAAAACTGCTACTAAAATACTCACCAACTCTTATTGTACTTGCTATCAACCACTCTCATGTGAAGTGGTAGTACGTAACCTGTGCCCTTTTCTGAACTAAGCAATACAACAGTTAATTTCTTCATTTAATAGGGAAAACGTCTATTGAGTGGATTTCCAGAGTTACTTCCAATTTAACTACATACGAGCAACCAGTGGCTTAATTTCGTCAAAATCCTAGGGGAAGGGGCAAAGTTGGAGCCAATGTTCCCAAATCGAGTGAAAATCACGGTGGAAACTGAAAAATGAGTCATATATTACCATAAAGGCAAAGATGTACTAGAAAACCTGACCTGTTTCTCTGAATGCTTGAATTATGCAGGCTTATCTTAATTTTTAGAAGATTTTTTTGCAGAAACTAAATTGCAGCTGGGGGGGGGGGGGCAAACTGAGGTGGGGGAATTCGAGTCTGAAGGGGACAGTTGCTCCCCTGCTTCATAGAAAATTACGCACCTACCAGCCTCCCTTTCTACCCTTATGCCTGGATATAGCAATGGGTTGTATAAAAACTTCGCTTGTCTCACTGTTTTTTTAATTTAGAAAGAAATTGACACTGTTAGGCCTTATAAATCAACTATCGGTTAAAATTAAGCCCATAAGGCTATGTAAACCAGCAAAATCCAACAAACATTTTTTTATTATATTACCATAGGCAATATCTAGTCAGTTAGGGGGGCGGGCAGTTAAACTAGAAATGACCCTGAGAATATAATAACATGATTTTGCTTGGTTCTGGTTAATTGTGAAATTTTCAAGCTCAAAGCGAAATATCAGTGTGACCAAATTTATGCATGCCATGCCCCAATAATCTTAAACCTCATACCTATTATCGCCTCCTCTGACTTGTTATTCTGTAAGTTAGGTGATAAGAGGGGTTTCCAAGCTCAAAACTTGAAAACACGAGGCCCAAGGCTAGATTTAACCTACTGATCTACGATGGATAGAAATGCTCTCGCCATCCATGTTTTCTCTTCACTTAATTTGATGCTATTTGGCTGTATTTTTTTGCCCGTGGATGGTTCTAGACGTTTAGCTCCCTGGCTATTACCCCCCGAAAAATAAATCTTGTGGGAAATCCCCCTCGCGTAAAGTACACCCCGGAAAATACCCCCAGCCCCGTGGAAAATCAGGCTTTCCAGATTTTAGAATTTTATTTCAAGTTTTTTTTTCTGTTGGGGAAAGGAATTTCGGTGCTTGTGTATTATGTGCCACTTTTCTGCGGGACATTGAGGGTTATTTTCTGGGGGGGGGGGTAAACGCCGGCCACTCCGTGGATATAACAGCCTAGGAGTGTAGCTAAATCCAACTTTAACTAAAGGGTTTTAATTATTTGATTATATTTGATTAAAATCCCTGCCTAAAGGATTCGCGACAAGCCATGTCTAAGCGACAAAAAAAGTGTCATTTGCAAAAAAAGGAAAAATAAACATTAGAAATTGGTCGGGAAACAAGCTTGCTTACAAGACAAGCTACTATGAATAAACCACCGTTAATAATGGGACTCAACTGTTGATCTGACAGCGTCCTTGTTTTTGTCATATGCCTCTATCCTTCACAGATTCAAGAAATTAATTCAAAGCTGATAACAAAGATGACAATTCTCTTTCTTTTTGCTTTAGTTGATGTCATCATTTTGTGAAATTTTTCAAAATGCTTTCCATTTCTTGAAGAAATTGCCAATAAAATGAAGAAAAGGTCAAGATTGGAAGTTTTATTTAAGTCATGATCTTAGCAATTTGAGCTTAGCACAAAAATTACTTTCCAGAAGCACTTTCCATAAGCAAGCGAATTCGCCTTCCAAATCCAGCCAATTCTTGTCATAACAACAATGAAAAGTTAAACCGCCTTTGCTTTCCAGCTTGTGGCCTTAAACATAAATTACTTCAAACAAACAGAAATTACTTCATATATCAAAGGGGCTGCTTCCACATTAACGCCTACTCTTTACGCTAAAGTTTGACTCTTTCTCTTAACTCTACTTTTTAAAAAGTAAAAACTTTAGCGTAAAGAGCGGGGCGTTGAGGAAGCAGCCCCTTTCATATACGAAGTAATTTCTGTTCGTTTTAAGTTTTAATTTCGCTCCTTACTTTCCGTTAAAGAAACTTGTTTTTTTTTTATATTTTGAACGTTTTTGAATCGATGCATGTTTGAATTTTGGCTCCCCGCAGATGAATAATTAAAACAAAATTTGCGTATTTTTTTGGGGGGCTAAATGGCTTTCTCATAATTTTGATCGAATGATTTTGAGAAAAAAGGAGTGAGGGAGGAGGCCTAGTTGCCCTCAGATTTTTTGGTTGCTTAAAAAGGCAACTAGAACTTTTAATTTTTTACGAATGTTTTTATTAGTAAAATATATACGTAACTTACAAATCAGGTTACGTAACGAAATTCTGTATTCTCGTGTTTTTATTACGTATATGAAGGGGTTCATCCCCCCGTCAGTACCTCGCTCTTTACATTAAAGCCTTAAATTTTGTCCCAATTTCTTAAGAATGACCCCTGAATCACAAATGCCATAGAATAAATAGTTCAAATTACTAAAAATACTTTAGCGTAAAGAGCGAGGTATTAGGAGGAGGTGAGCCCATCATATGCGTAATAATTTCTGTTCGTTTTAAATTTTAATCCTCCTCCTTACTTTCAGTTGAAAAACTTTTTCATATTTATTTTTTCATTGTAATAGTGCTAGAAAATCATGTGTTCCCTTCATGAAAATTTTCTTCCCTCACGACGAATTCCTCCAAGGAAAGTTCCTCCAACATATCCCTTCTTATAAACCCCCCACAACCAATAGATTCCCCTGAAAATATCTGTGCACTTCCAAATAACTGTTACTATATGTAAGCACTGGTCAAAGTTTTTAACTTGTGGCCCCTCCCACGGGACTGTGGGGGAGTAAGTCGTCCCCAAAGACATATTCATAAGGTTGTTTAACTACGCTGAATATAATGGCTATCTCAGAATTTTGATTTGGTGACTGTGGAAATAATTAGCGTAGAAGGGGGCCTAGGTGCCCTCCAATTTTTTTGGTCACTTAAAAAGAGCACTAGAACTTTTTTTGCAAAAAATACAAAATTCCACATTTTTGTAGATAGGTTCTTGAAACTTCTAGATTAGGGTTCTCTGATACGCTGAATCTGACGTTGTGATTTTTTTTAAGATTCTATGACTTTTAGGGGTTGTTTTCCCCTATTTTCTAAAATAAGGCAAAATTTCTGTGGCTCGTAACTTTTGATGGGTATAACTAAACTTGATTAAACTTATATATTTAAATTCAGCATTAAAATGCGATTCTTTTGATGTAGCTATTAATATCAAAATTCTATTTTTTAGAGTTTTGGCTACTATTGAGCCGGGTCGCTCCTTACTACAGTTTGTTACCACAAACTGTTTGATAAAGTAATCCTAATTTGTTGATCGAATGATGTGTCTGTTATCAATATATAGTATCTATTCAGCCTTTTGTATGTGCGATGCTTGATCGTTCAGTATCATACTCAAAGAAGATAAAGACGATAGAACGCTGTTCACTATTTGTAATTATCCAGTGTGACCACTGTATAAGAAAGGTGATGAGAGTGAGTGTTGTAATTATCGAGGCACTAATCTGGTCTCTGTAGGTGGCAAATTACGTAGTAATACGTAGGTAGTAAGACGATACTTTTTTAGACTGAGAGATACTGTAGACAGTTTTTGAGAAGAATAGTGCGGTTTTTGAAAAGGTAGAGGATGTGTCGACCAGATTTTCACTCTTAAGTTAGTAATTGAGAAGTGCCTGAGTTGTCAAACACCTCAGGTCCTCAGTTTTGTTGATTATGATTAAGCCTTCGATTCTGCTGATAGAAGAGCTTTAGAAAAGGTCTTAACCTTGTATGGTAAACCAGACAAATGTATTGAAGGGATTAGCGGTATTAGAACTCTCCTGGACTTAGATTATGCTGATGATTTAAGTATCCTAGATGAAAGTGTGAGCAAAATGAATGAACTTTTAGAGGTTTTGCGAGTTCAAGATTCTAGAATAGGTTTAAAAATTAATGTTAGAAAAACTAAGTCACTAAGGCTAGGAATAAGTGAAGATGAAAGGGTGAAGTTGGGTAACGAAAAGGTTGATCAGGTGGACGGCTTCACTTACCTTGGTAGCATTACTAGTAAAGACGTTGGGAGCAGTGAAGATATTAAAACTAGAAAAGCCAAGGCTCAGAGTGTTTTTTCACAGTTAAAAAAAGTTTGAAAGAATAGAAAGATAAGTCTACAAACCAAGATTAGAATATCGGAAGCTATTGTGATGACAGTGGTCAAATATGACTCTGAAGCATGGGCGCTTCGAAAAGAGGATGAAAATTTGCTAGATGTTTTCTAGAGAAAATGCCGACGGTTTGTTCTTGGTACCCGACTGACTGACCGTATTTCATAGAGTAGGCTGTACGAAAAATATGGTTCAATCCTGCTTTCTAGGGCTATAACGAAAGAAAGGCTGATATGCCTAGAGCATGTTCTGAGGACGAAACATGACTGATTGCCGGATATTGAACTTTTCGGCCAGCCGTCTAGGGCTAAATGGAAAGCAGGTCGTCCTCATCTGGGGTAGGAAGATGTCAGAACGAACGATTTTAAGGAAATTGGAACTTCCTGGGAGGGTGTCATGGGTGGATGGCCTTGATTAGATTGCGATGGGGGAGGATCATGCGTAGCTGTGTTGGCCTCAGGCGGCTTGTTAGTGCGTTGAGTTAGTATTAGTAATTGTAGATTTTGCATTGAGCTGGAATATTTTTGGCATTCTCGGAATTCATCGCTTACGATCATATTTGATTTATTGCACCTTTACCTTTTATTGCAGTTGGTTTGTGAAGTGTTTGATTTTTGTTTCTCTATTTAAAGTTTATTAAAAGCTGAGTTATTTACAACACAAGTTTCGTAACTTTAGGAAAGGGGGCTCTGGATGAAATTGTATTATTAAATTCAGCATACCTGGGAAGTCCAGAGCAGGGATTTCCTAATAAAAAATTATGAAGCGTTTTTTTCGACGGTGGTCACTGGAGGCTTATTCGACTAAAAATTGTAAGTTTTTTCACTCTTTTATGCAGGATAAGAAGTCTCACTCTCACCGCATTAAAGAGGAAATTTTTGCCAACATTTAGCGCAAACTCATTATTTGGCCTTCCACCCCCTTTCGCCTTGCTGGAAAAATCTCTCTACGTTCCTCTATTGCAAAAGTTTGGCTATGGAATATATTTATTAAAATCATAATTTTCTTATATATAAATATCAAGATTTTGTCATGCATTTCACGTACTTAAAACGTTCATAATCGCCAAGAAGGTCATAGTCTAGTATTAAAAAACGAAGAATCACGCCTGCGCAGGAATTTCTATCGGGAATAGGGGGTATTTCCGGAAGACATAACTCTAGAAGGATTCTAAAGACAGAAAAATAAGATGTAACTACGGGGATTATTAAAAAAAAGAAAAGGTACTTATATGTTATAGACGGTCTTGAGTCAATCGATTTACGCAAGATTTTGATCAAAATGATTGACCGTCTAGGGCTTCCTTAATACCTTCATAAAATGATTTTTCATGGCAAGGTTGAAAGATTCTAAAAATTTTCCGAAACCAACATTGTGCTTCTGTTTTTTCTATTATTTTAGAGATATTGCCCACAGAAGTGTCCGTAGCCAAAATTTTGTTGGGGGAGGACAATGGATTTTACTGACTGATTTGAGGGATACTGCTATTAAATTCCTTCATTTTTTCGTTTTTTTTAACGACAGAGACTGATAAGTCATATATTTCCATTAATCGATTTCTCTAATTAGAAAGATGATACAGTAAAATAATTTACGAAGCGACTCAAATTTTTTAACTGTAGACTAAAAACATTGTATGGTGTCCCCACCCCCTTACCCCTGATTACTACCTTAGACAACCAGTGATTTGATGTACTAGGAAAAAAGCCACTTCTTGTGAAGCATTCACTTAGATAATTTAACCCTACCAAAGCTGTGTAATTTACCTGTGGAATTTTGCAGTAATGGATTTTCTATTCTTGTGTTGCTGACATTGAAAGTTTTCTAGCAATATGATATTTGTGTTGCTGACATTTAAAGTTTTCTAGCAATATGATATTTGTAATCTGACTCGATTGCTATTTCTGACAGTTTTACAGTCGCACGTATGCGAGAATGTCATTAGGGTATATTGGGAATACCCTGAAAATTGTTTTACAGAACGGTTGTATATTTTTCGTTATATACTAGCGTAAAAATCATAAAGTTTGTCCAGCTGCTTATTCCATAAGGGAATAGTCATACCTTATTAGGCAGATATGCAAGGGGATATGTCCCTGCCTAGCCACAATGTTAAGTTATCTGTAGTATCTCCTGTTTTCTCATTTAATTTGAGAAAATATCTCCCCCTCCCTTCTAATCCCCTTGAAATATATTACTCCGTGTATATCCTTACTTTGAAACTTTTTGACTTCAGGGTAGAATACAATTCAATTTCCCAGGAAATTCAGTAAAGTCCAAATGGCGACCCCCTACCCAGAAAATGTTAAAAATTTTGAATACAAGGAAAATGTATGAAACTTGGCCTGAAAAAAAGTCAATGGTAAATTTATTAATGAGCAATGGAAGGGCTCATAAGAAAAAAATATTGATTTTTGTAGTTTTCGAGGAATAAAGTGAACTTGAACCTTCTAGTAATGCAAACACTTGCGAAATACGTAAGGGAGAAATAAAATAAAATAAAAGGATATACTTTCTGAAACAATGTCGGGGCTCTTATTAATCGTCATATGGAGCCCAGCGAAGGGCCACCCAAACTGTCACATACAAATAGTACTATATTACTTCAATCAAGTGTATTTCCCGTTAATCTTTATCGTGCGAATAACATGCTTTTGTGATATGAGTATATCAACAAATATCTTTGGTATATGCCCTCAGAGATACAAGTAACTTGCCATTTCAGAGAAAAGATAAGAGTAAAATATTGGTATAATATAAGCGACAAGGTTAGTAAACATTAGGGAAAAGCAATGGGTTGGTTTTGTTGTTTATCGTTTAGCGATATTTATCTTTAATATTAAAAATGAATAAGAATTTGGGAATTTAATTTGTAATTATGAAGCAAACTACTGGTTAGCTGAAATTTGATATTTATCATAAATACAAAAAAATAGGATTTGAATCGTTGGCTAGAATTTATTTCAGGGGCAAGGACCGTATCCGAGGGGGCTAGAGATTTTGGAATCCCCCTCCCCCTGAAAGTTTTGTTCGAGTCGTAAAAACCTAACAAAATTGAATGAATACAAATTTTTGATGCATCCCCTCTCCAAAAAATAACAAAAATCCTGTCGTAACTCCACTCCCCTTTAACAAAAAAAAATCCTGGATACGACCTTGTGAGGGGCCTAATTAGTCAGAAGCGCGAAAAAATAGTAAACTATACAAAATTTCTGGGAATATTTTCAAGATCGTGAAATATTTTTGCTGTCTTTGGTGGAGGTGAGTGAGGCTTCACATGCTCCTACTTCAAAAGGATCGAGTCTAAAGAGCTTCTTTAAACTAGTTCAGCTCTAAGGAAATACTTGGCGGGAGACACTGTATGCTAATCAGAGAATATTTGTTGAAATTAGCTGCATATCTCGAGGTAACCAGTTGTGCCAAAAATCCGCGGGTTTTCACTCTGGGAGGGGCTAAAATAGACGTTTGGTCTACCTGATGGAAGAAAAAAAGGTTTATATAGTAAAAATTTTCTTAGCATTTGTCTAAGTTGATATTTATAGGAAATGAGCCTTTATTAAACATTTACCTCCCCTCACTTCAGAAATTGTTTTGTTGCTAATAAATGATAATGGCTTAAGATGGATGTCGTGGGTATAGTTGCACGCAAGGCTGTATCCAGTTGGGGGAGGGTTAGGGATTTGAACCCTCGCCCTGATGAATTGTTTGTCCCACTCGTAAAAACCGTAACAAAAATGAATATAAACAAGTTTTTATACTTTTGTCTTATAGCCCCCACACTCAAGATCTTGTATCGCGAACATGAGACAATAATCAGTTTTCATGGTCTTTATACCAGACAATATTAGCTTTGGCCCGGTAGGAAACTACACTGTAATTATATTTTAATTAAATATTTAGTTGGTATTTTGTTTAGGTTAGTTTAGGTTACATATTTAATACGATGTGGTCCCATAATTCTTCGATGTAGTTTTCAGAATTTTGGCGTTAAAGCATTATATTGATCATTTTTTTTTATTTCATTAGCATTAACCAAACTTCACTTCCCGACAGAACTTGAGTGTGATGGCTATAAGACACAAGTATCCAAACTATCATGTGCTACTGACGTTTTTCACCCCCCCCCCCCAAAAAAAAAAAATCTATATATTCTGGATACGGCCCTGGTTACACTTGGCGTAAATCTTCTAGACCACTGATTTTAGGAGAAGTATCATGAATATAAAAAAAATACAAAATTTCAGTGTCGGGAATTTGTCTTAAAAAAAAAAAATCCGTATGAAAAATGCTCTCTGATAAAACGTGACAAACTGCCATTTGATTTATATCCTGTTTGATGCATTTCAGTCAAAGCCAAACAAGTCATGTCTAGCTAAAATAGTCAGTTTAAATTGAAATTGCTCAAAACTTGTTTCGGTTTGCTGGGTTCTGAGTTATGGGCAAACTGAAGTTCTGCTATTTTTGTGCTTTAAACTTTACCCGAATTTGCGTGTCAAATAATTTTTGCATTGGGGAATTATTGTAACTATACAGATGTTTGTTTCCTTCAGTATCTTGATGAGTGGCTTTTTGGAAGGCATTTACGCAATCAAACTGTGTTCTGTGAATTAAAAATGAATCAGGCTTGGATTAAAGTTGCAGCTTGGGCATAATTCATTGCTAGGTGGTTGAGTTGTTGAATGTCAGGCCGCAGTCTAGTTCCGTTTTCAAGATTAATGTTGTGTTTGCTTTTGGGGATGGAGACACTATTTCTATGCCTTCTCGAGACTACTAATGCTTAATCTGTATACAAAGAAGTTCGTTACCTGAAAATGAAGTAACAATTGCGTTTCTTTAGTCCCCCTTTTGTTCCCTCCCCAGACAAAATTGATATGGCGTCTCAACAACTGTAGGCAAAGAAGACGTGTGTAATTAAGAATTAAAATAGTAAGGTGATACGAAGCAGAGTTTTTGTAACAGTTTTTGATGTCAATAAGATTAGCAAACTGAACTTGGTTTGCTGTTGAATATCCGTGCATTTTTTTCATTTTTAAGTATGAATAAACTATAGACTCTCATCCAAATTCAATATACACTCATCCAATTCAATAAATTAAGTTAGGTATGTTGTTTTTATGGATTCTAGTAACTAAATGAACTTTTTTTTATTTTCCAGAAGCATGCAAAGCTTTCAGTCATTTCCTCCTGCGTCTACTCTCCAGTTTCTTCTGCTCCCTTTTTCTATGGACAAGAGGCTGCAAATCAAACCCCCCGTATGTTTTGGGTCAAATACGAAGCTGCAGCGGTAGACTTTGGTTGCCAGCTTCAACCACCTCATTTGGTCACACCTCTAGCTGTACCCTACCCAGGGCAACATGTAATTCTCTTCACTAGTCATTTTGATGAGAAAAGTTCGTATTATATCAAACAACAGTATATACCTGCGATCCATGGAAATCTGCACGGAGAGATCTCGCAGCAATAATATATGGCCACAAACTTGTATTTCTCACCTTCAGGTGCCTCTGCTCCGCAGCAAATGGCTTCGCCCGCTGACACTGATGAAGTGGTTTTCGTCCAAGAGCATCTAGTAACAGGGCAGGTTTTCAAATTGTTAATCATTCACCTCCCGTGGTCCCAGTGAATCAAATGATTACCCCGCAGAATTCCCCTTACATGAGTAACAGGTACGCAAATCTTAAGCAATGAAATCAGTCCTGTAATAATAGCAGCTGGAATTTTAGTCAATTAGAGCTTGGTTCGGAAAAGACCCTCCTAGGGTTTAGAATCTGGGATGGAAAATTTTACCTTAAACTATTCCCCTGATCTCATTCCCAAACAAGGAAAAGGCCCTAGTGGAAATACAATAGGGTCAATAATGCATTCCAAATGTCAACCTGATTTCCCAGGAACTGCAAATACTGAGCTAGATTTGGAAGCTGTTATTGACAGTAAAACCATCAATGGGAATTTTCCAGTTTTACAGTAAGTTTACGTTCATTCTTTTATATTTATTTGGCTTCTTTCTTCATATTACTGCTTAGATACCAATATACAGTTATGAAAACTTGATTTATTTTCGGAACATAGTGCGCAGTAGCGATGCTAGCGACTGGAGACAGGAAAGTGGCACGTATTCAACAAAACTATTCAAGCTTCTCGTGGGCAAGATATGAGTTTTCATAACTGTATTCCCACCTATGGTGTTGTAGTACGATCTACGCGTCAGAGCAAGGGGCTTAGAGGAGGCGCTAAGTTCAGAGCTCTGTACCATTAGCTTCTCATGGGCAAGATAGGAGTTTTTCATAACTGTATTGGTATCTAAGCTGTGCTTCATATTAACGATAGTCTTTGGAAGTGCTTTGACTGAACATTTACAAAAGAATAAGCTGTATGAAAAATCTGTCAGTAAAGGTTCATTGACAATGATATTTTGCTAATGCCATGATCTAGCCAGTACTAATTCTAGCCAATCAGATTTTTCATAGGATTTTTCTGATTGCCTCAAAATAGCGCTGGCTAAAGCTGGGTGTCAATAAAATTGAATTGCGAATGAGGCTTCAGTCGTTCGGCTTTCTAGGGCTATAATGGGAAATATTGCTTAAGAGCAAAGCTTTTCTTACAGAAATAAAGAGTGAAGTTTAAACTTGAAACAGACAGAGATTACTACATAGTCGTTTACGCAAAATCTGTGTATCTACAAAGCAACTGCTTGGTACTTTGTTAATTATTCAGAACACACTCAAGTTCTTGATATCAAACAGTTCGTGGTAACGAACTGTAGTAAGGAGCGACCCGGCTCAATAGTAACCAAAACTCTAAAAAATTGAACTTTGATATCAATAGCTACATCAAAAGAATCGCATTTTAATGCTGATTTTAAATATATAAGTTTCATCAAGTTTAGTCTTACCCATCAAAAGTTACGAGCCTGAGAAAATTTGCCTTATTTAGGAAAATAGGGGGAGACACCCCCTAAAAGTAGTAGGATCCTAACGAAAATTACACCATGACATTCAGCGTATCAGAGAACCCTACTGTAGAAGTTTCAAGCTCCTACCTACAAAAATGTGGAATTTTGTATTTTTTGCCAGAAGACAGATCACGGGTGCGTGTTTATTTGTTTTTTTTTTTTTTTTTTTTTTTTTTCTTTTCTTTTCCCCAGGGGTCATCGTATCGACCACGTGGTCCTAGAATGTCTCAAGAGGGCTCATTCTAACGGAAATGAGAAGTTCTAGTGCCCTTTTTAAGTGACCAAAAAAATTGGAGGGCATCTAGGCCCCCTCCCACGCTCATTTTTTCCCCAAAGTCAACGGATCAAAATTTTGAGATAGCCATTTTGTTCAGCATAGTCGAAAACTATAATAACTATGTCTTTTGGGATGACTTACTCCCCCACAGTCCCTGGGGGAGGGGCTGCAAGTTGCAAACTTTGACCGGTGTTTACATATAGTAATGGTTATTGGGAAGTGTACAGACGTTTTTAGGGGGATTTTATTTTGTTTGGGGGTGGGGCTGGGGGGGGGGGCTATGTTGGAGGATCTTTCCTTGGAGGAATCTGTCATGGGGGAAGAAAAATTTAATGACAAGGGCGCAGGATTCTCTAGCATTACTATAAGAAAACAATGAAAAATAAACATGAAAACGTTTTTTCAAATGAAAGGAAGAAGTAGCATTGAAACTTAAAACGAACAGAGATTATTACGCTTATGAGGGGTTCTAAAAATACTTTAGCATAAAGAGCGAGGTATTTAGGAGGAGATAAATACCTTGCTCTTTATGCTAAAGTATTTTTAGTAATTTCAACTATTTATTCTACGGCCTTTCTGATTCAGGGGTCATTCTTAAAGAATTGGGACAAAACTTAAGATTTAGTGTAAAGAGCGAGGTATTAACGAGGGTACAAACCCCCTTGTATACATAATAAAAATATAAGGTTATGAAAGTTTGTTACGTAAGTTAATTCTTAAGTTACGTATATTTTTTACTAATAAAAACGTTCATTAAAAATTAAAAGTTCTAGTTGCCTTTTTAAGTAACCGAAAAATTGGAGGGCAACTAGGCCTCCTTCTCCACCCCTTATTTCTCAAAATCGTCTGATCAAAACTAAGAGAAAGCCATTTAGCCAAAAAAAGAATTCAATTCAATTCAATTCAATTTATTCAAATAAAACTACAATATAACACCAATAATAATAAAGATCCTGGAAGCGAACTTGTTGAGGACCATAACCACAAAAAATTGAAAATGAAGAAGAGAGAAAAAAAAAAGAGAAAGCATGAGTAACTAAAGCAAATTGAATAAGAATTTAGAGAGTTATAATATCAAAATTTTAGTACATTGCTATACAGCGTGCGAAAACTTGTGGATAGCTCGACACTGGAGGGTATTATATTCCATTTAAGTATAGATTTATAAATGGGGGATCGCTGGGCGGAACTAGAGACAAACTTGGGGACAATGAACGGAGACAGAGGCCTTCAGAATTATTAATATTAAAATAAGATAATAATTGAGGAGGAAGATTTTTATGGTAAGCGGAGTATGCAAGGTATAGATTTAATTTTTTGATGATTTGTTCAAAAGGGATAATACCAAAATCGGAGTACAAGTCCTGGGTGGGATATAGTCGGGGCAGCCGAAAAACTGCTTTGATGGCACGGTTTTGGGCAGATTTTAATTTATTGGTAACTGAAGGAAAAGTGTTGCCCCAAACAGATCCACAGTATGAGATATATGGGTAAATAAAAGAGTAATAAAGGGTGACAAGGATATCGGGAGGAAGAAAATAATTCGCACGATTAATCATACTTACCTGTCGCAAAATTATGGCTCTGATGTAGGACACGTGTGTTGCAAATGATAGGGAGGAGTCTATGTGAACACCAAGAAACTTGGCAACTTCGACCTGTGGGAGGAGATTGGTAGAATATTTTAGGCCAAGTGCTTGCTGAGCTTCATTTTTTTTGTAAGGGGTTCGAAATAATACAACCTGACTTTTCTTGATGTTAATGGTCATGTAGTTAACTAGACACCACTCCTCTACTCTATTCAGAAGGGTTTGAGTAGAGGCGACAACGGATGGTAAATTAGGACCGGTGATGAAAAAGTTGCTATCGTCAGCGAAAAGTACTGGGTGCACTGATGGACCCAGGTCCGTAACCAAATCATTAATATAAAGGAGAAAAAGTATTGGACCAAGAACAGAGCCTTGTGGGACGCCCCTTCGGACAGGTAGGGTATGTGAAGTCAACCCGCCCAGACTCACACTCTGTACTCTACCAGAGAGATAAGAGCCAAACCATGAGAAAGGAACTCCACGAATCCCTAAGTTGTTGAGTTTACTTAATAGAACACTGTGATCAACCATATCAAAGGCCTTAGAAAAGTCCAGAAATAAGCCCAATACAGTATTTTTAAGGTCAAGTTGGGAACGTATAAACTGTGTGGCGTCTATTAGTGCATGAGCAGTTGAAAATTTGGAACGGAAGCCATATTGATGAGGAGAAATCAACGAATCTGAAGAATGAATCCCAAATAAAAAGGGAGAAAGACGGAATATAATTCTCTCGAGCACTTTAGATATAACTGGGAGAAGTGAGATTGGACGATAATTACTTATCTCAGACGGATCGCCTTTTTTATGAATCGGGATAACAATTGCTGATTTAAATATTTCTGGGAAGACTCCATTGGTCATAGACAGGTTTGCTATGTGCACAATGGGTTCACAAACATAGGAAGATACGGTCCTAAGAAGCTTATTACTTATGCCAAAGAAGTCAGGTGTACTACTATTAGAGAGACATTTGATAACTTGAAGCACCTCTTTACGATCAGTTGGAGAGAAAAACATAGATCCAGGATTCTTGCTAGGTTGTACTGACTGGGAGAAGGAACAGGAGTTAGCATTTGGAATATTAGTGAAATAATTATTAAAAGCATCCGGTACTGAACTTGGGTCAATTAATCTGCCACTGATGTCCTTAAGGTTAAGAGGTACAGATCTTGAACTTCTTTTTTTTGAAAGAATTTCATTTATTGTTGACCAAATTTTTTGCAAGTTCCCTTTGCAATGAGAGATTTTCGAATAATAATAATTTTTTTTTGCTTCCCGGACAAGTTTGGTATATAAATTTTTGTATTTTTTATAATTAGTCAGGTCAATAACGTTACTGGTTTTGCAAGCTAACTTATATAGGTCATTTTTTCGGTATGAAGAGATTATCGGGCTATTAGACATCCAGGGGCGTATATGGCTAGTTTTTCGGTTTGATTTACGAACTGGAAAGGTTGAACTGATAAGATCACTCAGTCCTTGTGTAAAACCATTTGTGGCTGAATTAACATCCTGACAATCCAAAACCTTGGACCAGTCAAAGGATTTCAAACGATCCGTGAACCTGTTCATATTCACAGTATTATATATTCTATTATACGTAGGGGTTTTAGTTCTAGAGGGCTGAGTAGTTGGTAGGGAGGGTAGCGAGAGATAGATTGGAAAGTGATCTGACAGGTCAGAAAATATTATTTTGGAGGACAGGTGGTTTCCCAGGGAAGTGGATACAAAAATATTGTCAATTACAGTAGCTGTAGACCTCACAGGATCAACTCTAGTAGGAAAAAGGATTGTGGGAAGAAGACCACTTGAGGTGAATGTTTCAAAAAAGGTATCACAATCATTATTATTGCTAACATTTAGTAAATTACAATTGAAGTCCCCAAAAACTATTGCCTTCTTTTGTGGTAAATTAATAAAACTAGAAAAATCATCAAATAGGTTACAAAAGAAAGGGGTCAGAAATGAGGGGGGCTTATAAAATAATGAAAAAATAAAAGAATTCTCGTCAACAATTATGTCTACGATTATTGAATAAATGCATCTATTATTTATAGGTTGCGAGAATAAGGATTCACAGTCTAATAGCCTGGTGAATTTCAAACTTGACCGGATGTAAAGAGAAATGCCGCCAGAGGACTTGGTTAATTTTCTTTCAATATGAATAGCTTGAAAACCAGGGAGGGAAAATTCATTCTTATCATCAATTTCTGAAAGCCATGTTTCCGTTATTCCAATTACGTCGAAAGGGCAGTAACCATTAATTAAAACTAAGTCTTTAAAATTAGCCCACTTATCCCGTATACTTCTGATGTTAAAGCAAATTACATTAAGTTTGGTCTCTTCCATTAGCTTAGGTTTCACATTTTTCACAAAATCAAAAGTGTCGAGATATTCACAGTTAATTTGGTTTAAAGGGCTATCGGGGCTAGCTAAGGGGCTGGTGGGCAAATTATTTTGGTCATCGTAATAGTTAAAAACAACATTATTACACAGTGATAAATTCGTGAGAAACGTAAAATCTTGTACGGTGCACATTTAAACATCCATTGTGGTCTGAGTTTCATCATCTCCTTGATTAGAATATTGGAAATCTTCTTCAGCCGACGAAATATCATTGGTGGTAATTTTGGACTGGGATGGAAAGTTTGCCGTTTTTTTCTTAGATTTCTTGCCTTTGACCAGGGCAGTGGCATCGATTACCGTCTTTGGGGTTGTGGCAATTTCAGAGCCTGCATTGATTTGATTTGCAGTTGAGTCTACAGGCTTAACTAGCTTTGATGTGGAATCTATGTCCTTTTTCATGGAGGATAATTGAGCCATAGCTGTTTCTAATATGTCATCACCTAGGAGTATAGTGATAGCTTTCTTCTTGAGAGTATTTTTGGTTTCCTCAGCTTCATTACTAACCTCAATTAAGTGACTGACTGTGAGATAAGTTGCAAGCCTTTGCCATTTTTGGCTATTTTTAGATGAATCTTTTGGAGGGCAGGATGTTGAAGTAAACTTAGGTAAGGGATGGGGGGAATGACTAGAACCTTGAGTATGAACATTATTTGCCTCTTTTGGAAATGATACTGTCTTTGCATCTGCTACAGCAACTGTTGCTTGGCTTCTACTGGGCCGATGGGGTGTGGGTTGCCAAGGGATTCTTGCAGCTACAACTGAGTAGGGTAGGTTCATTTTATCAGATGTTCTAAGGATTACAACTCGCTTTTGGTGAGCTGGGCAAGATTGTTTTTGGAGGGCTGTGTGTCCCTTCCGGTTACAATTTCTGCAGAAAGGGTCTGACTCAGGGCATTCACTAATTGCGTGGCCTGTTTTCCCACACTTAAGGCAAGACGGATGGGACTGTTTGCAGTGTTTTTTGCTGTGGCCGTGGGCTAGACAAGTGGAGCATTGTAGGGGCTTAGGCTTATAAATCTTGTAAAAAAGAGACATACCGTACAAGAATATTTCTCCGCTTAGCTCAACTTTGCAGGAAATGAGGATTGAAAGGCTAGGGTGAAGAAAACCTTCTTTGTTTAAACTTAGCCTTATAGCAGTTGAAGGATTGATGAGAAGACCTGAAGAATCTATTAGTTCAGTTTGTATTTCCTCCACTTTTACACTGGTATCAACACCATACAGCACATACTTGTGTAACTTTTCCACATCTTTTTTTGTGGCTAAAATTTTTGAGCCATCAAGAATTATTTCTTTGGATTTTGTCAGGACATGGTCTGCCGCCTGAGAAGACGTAAAGTAAATATCAATAGACTCGTCCTGCTTGAAAACAAGTTCAAAATTCACCTTGGTGATCAGAAAGACAGCTTTCCTAATTTGCATTATTCGATCTTTTGAAAAGGGTTGGCCATTGGTTTTCTTGATTGAGACAGTATAATAATTGGGGTGATTGTTAGCACTTGTTTCTGGGACACTTGAAGAGAGGGGTTGCACTATCGTTGGTGAACGAGTTTCATCCTTTTTCCTCTTTTTGCCAGGCGTCTCACCTCTTTCATTAGAGTTAGTTTCGGCTAAGGCCTGAATTCCTGACAAGTGGCTAACAGTTTTGGATCGCGTAGTTGGGGGGGGTTCTAGGAAGAGTTTTATAGGTAGGTCGGAATGGCGACCGGCTAAGGGTTTCAGTGGGAGTATCCTTCTCGGGTGGTAGCCTTAGGGGCTTTTTTCCCGTCATTTATTCCGACGAGATACTGCAGATTCACAAACTTAATCACAGTTTTTAATCAGCGATAACACCAATATATTCAATTATACACTAATAATAACTCACTGTGTATGAAGTGAGCAATCCCTCACAATTAAGTCCGCAAGTTAATTGCGCAATCACAATGCAGTACAAAAAGTAATCCGATTAGGTTCATAAGCTAGTTCCTTTTAGTTCAGATTCTAAATTCATTCATGCAATTAATATACAAATTTCATTTTAATACTTTATGTGCGGAGAGCCAAAACCAAACATGCATTAATTCAAAAACGTTCAGAAATTAAATAAAAAAAAACTAATTTTTTTTAGCTGAAAGTAAGGAGCGACATTAAAACTTAAAACGAACAGAAATTACTCCGTATATGAAATGAGTTGTCCCCTCCATAATCCCTCGCTCTTTACGCTAAAGTTTGACTCTTTGCCACAATTCTACTTTTTAAAACAATTAAAAGCTTTAGCGTAAAGAGCGAGGGATTGTGGAGGGGACAACTCATTTCATATACGGAGTAATTTCTGTTCGTTTTAAGTTTTAATGTCGCTCCTTACTTTCAGCTAAAAAAAATTAGTTTTTTTTTATTTAATAAATTTATATCTTTATATTTATATTTATTCTCGTTTTTTCACTGGTTATGATTTGTATTTGTTTTGCGTTTCCCCGTTCCTCATTTTCTCGCTGTGTTTTCTTCTTTCTCGTGTTCGTTTTTCTTGTTTTCTGTAAGCTTTTAAAGCATTATATCCATTTTGATATGTGAAATAGAGATGCAATATATAATAATTATTTTTTCTCTTTAATTTTGGGCTAATTTAGTGTTTGTTACCTATCTTTGTAATCATTGCCCAATGTGCTTCTGTGCTAAATATATCTAAATCTACCTATCATAGCGACATAGCTTGGAAATTTTTGCTGAACAAATTTGCCATCTTCCGTCACAACTTAGCTTTACGACATTACCTCAGGGGAGTTTTGCTTTCTGGCATAGGAAGCACAGTAGAGACTCCTACTTTCATATAGAGAGGATATTCTGCCTGTCTTTCATCAAGCTTCTTTTTTAGGGCGATTAATTCACCAACAGGTGGCTCTTCAGCTTCAACTGCAGCTGCCAGTATTTGAGATGGTGTTTTCTTTAGTAACTAAAAAAACGTACATATATATTATTAAAGTCTTTCAAATATTGGTATCGCTCTATGTACACATAAATATATGGTTTTGACCAAAACACGGTCAAGGGCGGACAGGACCTCGAAAAGAGGGGTATTTTAGTGAAGAATGGGATTATATATCTTTATATTTATATCTATCTCTATTCACAGATGGGACACAGGGATACAACTACAATGGCGCGTAACTAATATGGCGCGTAACGACTTACGCGCGCGGGGGGGCTTGGGGCGTTACGCGCGCGTAACGACTTACGCGCGCGTAAGTCGTTACGCGCCATATTAGTTACGCGCCATTGTAGTTGTATCCCTGTGTCCCATCTGTGAATAGAGATAGATATAAATATATGTTTTTAACTACGTAAAACATGCAAATATACAACATTCTTCGCTGTCCCATTGTCTGTGCATATAAATAGATTGTCAGGTTTACTGACTCTTGAACATGCAACATATAATTGTCCATGGGAAAAACAATCCGTATTCAGATCTATACCTCATTATTCTAATGATGTGTCCCCGTGTCCTAGTCGTCATTTATATTCCCTGTGTCCCGGTCGTCATTTGTGTCCCGGTGTCCCAGTTTGTAATTTCTCTTTGTAAAGAGAAATTACAAACTGGGACACCGGGACCGGGGGGGCTTGGGGGGGCGCGAAGCGCCCCACCAACTAGGTGTTGGGGTGTCCCTGTGTCCCACCTGTGAATAGAGATAGATATAAATATATGTTTTTAACTACGTAAAACATGCGAATATACAACATTCTTCGCTGTCCCATTGTCTGTGCATATAAATAGCATTTATATTCCCTGTGTCCCGGTCGTCATTTGTGTCCTGGTGTCCCAGTTTGTATTTTCTCTTTGAGTGTCCCGGTCGTCATTTATATTCCCTGTGTCCCATCACGTATCTAGGGCTTATAATTATTTTTCCCATCAAGTTTCATTCCAATCCCTCCACTCTAAGCGTTTTCCAAGGTTTTAGGCCCCCAACTCCCCCCAATGTTACCAGATTCAGTCAGGATTTAAAATAAGAGTTGTGAGACACGATATCCTTCCAAACTTCAAATTTCATTAAGATCCAATCACTCCTTCGTAAGTTAAAAATTAAGTTAATTTTCACTCCTTCGTAAGTTAAAGTTCGTATTTGTCATAGAAAATTCACTAAAATTTTT
Source organism: Artemia franciscana (assembly GCF_032884065.1). Lineage (NCBI taxonomy): Eukaryota > Metazoa > Arthropoda > Branchiopoda > Anostraca > Artemiidae > Artemia > Artemia franciscana. Next base: position 52,525,412 of record NC_088864.1, read on the forward strand.
AATCTTCCAGTCAATCTTGGCTAATAAATGAACAAAAAATACATCAAGGCAGGTACGGACGCTTGTTAGGCTATTATTAGCCGGTCGAAATCATTCTGGTAATATTTTGTAACAACAGAATAAATTTAGTATGTAATTGATTCAGACTATAGTCCTATTACCACGCTTGTTCAAAAACTGGGTATTAATTCTTTTTTTTGAGAATGAATTGGTCTTAACAGGTCACAGTATCTTGAGTTACAAATCTCGAAGGATGGCTGAAGGTCAAGTGGTAGCTTCTTAAGCTCTCTTATGGTAATTACCCCCTATGAGGATAGACATTTAGTTTAATAATAAATATAAAGTTGTCAACTTATGAAGCCGTCGGCAGTCTCTTATTCCTCAAATAATACTCCCCCTTTGAGTTATGATCTTCCTTATCTCTATGATTCTTCTATGAACTCTTCTAGTAATTTTTCTATACAAATGACATTAAATAAATCTGACCCATAAAACCTATTGTTAAAAGCATGTAAGCAGTTATTTTATCATATTTCGATATTGCTGCTTTTATTTTAGATTCAAAAGCCAAATTACATGCTTGGCTTTTGTTCTCAAGGTACATGCCAATCCTTGTGAGGGCTTGCAACATGTGGGAGGTAAGACCATCTTTCCACCCCCAGGGTCCCAATGATCCTCCTGTACAAACATGTCTGATTTAGTGAAGAAGGGGACAAACTTTAGCGTAAAGAGTGGGGTATTTAGGGGTGGAACCACCTTATATACGTAATAATTTCTGTTCGTTTTAAATTTTAATGTTGCTTCTTACTTTGAATTGAAAAAAATATTTTTATATTTAATTTGAAGACACCCGTTTTCTGTCTCGAGATTCAATTTTAGTTGATTTTGATGCAACAAAATCAAGAAAAGCCAATTTATCATTTTCCCTTTGTATTAGAAAAGTTGAACTCACAGTAATGCTTCTACTGCAGATAGGTCAAGGAAAAAGTTCTAGTAAGCCTTCTTTTGAACCGGTCTATGCACATTTTTTCATTTTCTCTGCTTGTGCTGTAGTTTTGTTCTATGTTTTATTTCAGGGATATAATTTCTTTAGCATAGGTAAGATTGAAAAAGTAGGTGTTAAACTTCATGCGTCGAGTAGTAAGAACCTAACAAAAAACAAAACTTTCTGGTATTTTTTTATGTATTATGTAAACTGCAAAAGTGTTTATGGTGTCTGAGCAATAATTTAAATTTTTTATCTCAAACTATGATATACCTGAAATTTTTAAAATTAGTTTTTTGTTTGATTTTAATTACTCAACACGTAGTTAAATTCAACTACGCTAATTCGAACATGAATTTCAATACTGTTAAAAACTTGAAAATTTTAATGTTCGTATGCAGTTTACTGCCTCCGATGATTATAAGTGTCAGATTAGTTTGTATGTTGTATGGACAGCCGCTTAGTATTATTTATCTATGCCTGCTACTATGGTTCCCGTTGTGGGTCAGTTTTGCAGTACTTCAGCTTCAAAACATCGATAATGAGCATCGAAAAGGTTCGGTAATCCTTAGTTCAGCATTAATTTGTTTATTCAATGTTTTATTTGTGTTTATTCTCACAGACACAAACGCAAGTAAAGAAGCTAGAGAAATAATTTTCCAAATCGCCTATGATAGCTCTATAATAAATTATGGGAAAGATCATTTCCTAAATAGGCTATTTAATCACACAAAATTCGCTGATGACATCCACAAAGGTCTGAACTGTTGTGGTATATACTATCCAGATGAACTCGAGCAGTATAGATTTAGCCCATTCTTCACTAAATCAGACATGTTTGTACAGGAGGATCATTGGGACCCTGGGGGTGGAAAGATGGTCTTACCTCCCACATGTTGTAAGCCCTCACAAGGATTGGCATGTACCTTGAGAACAAAAGCCCAAGCATGTAATTTGGCTTTTGAATCTAAAATAAAAGCAGCAATATCGAAATATGATAAAATAACTGCTTACATGCTTTTAACAATAGGTTTTATGGGTCAGATTTATTTAATGTCATTTGTATAGAAAAATTACTAGAAGAGTTCATAGAAGAATCATAGATATAAGGAAGATCAGAACTAATATCCCTTGCAACGTGTAGGATCGAACCTACAAACCATTACCTAGTAAGGTGAGGCCTGACCCAGTACACCATCGCAAGGTATTTATAATATTTATGTTTTCTCTACTATATATAGATAGTGTAACAGACGGACAAACAGCTTATTTTTATCTTCTATATAGATAAAAATATATATATTTTATATATATATATAATTAATTATAAGTATATATATATATATATATACTTATATATATCTATATATATAAAAATAAGTTGTCTGTCTGTGTGTGTGTCAGGTGACGTCATGTTTCTGTGTCGACTGACGTCATGAAGTTAGTTGTCGTCATTTTTGCTATGACGGTGACGTCATTAAAGATATTTAAGACATATATGTTCACGTAGAAATCTATTAATGTTTAACTTTAAAATGACTGATGAACTTACAATGGCAACAGCCGAGGAAGATGCTCAAAGAGTCTATGCCAAAAAACTTGCTGCTGATAGAGAAAGTCAGAAAAAAAAGCGTGCCGAGGAATCAAAAGAACAGCAAGGAAACAGGCTTGAGGCTGATAGAGAAAGAAAGAACAGAAAGCGTGCCGAGGAACTACCAGAGCAACGCGAAAGCAGACTTGCTGCTAAAAGAGAAAGTGAAAAAAGAAGGCGTGCCGAGGAATTTATAGGATATTGTAGGGCATCGTAGCATCGATGAGTTTCAGCAATTCTTAACAACTGAGCGTTTCGCTTATGAAGAATAATATCTCGAGGGAAAAACTGATCACCGACCTTAACGATTGCCACTTCGTCGATAGTTGGAGCATTGTATCTACGCACATGTTGGCCAGGAGGCGTTTTGTCAGCGGAAATAACAATTTTATGCGTTTCTTTTTTCCCTTTCTCTTTTAGCAGCAAGTCTGCTTTCGCGTTGCTCTGGTAGTTCCTCGGCAGGCTTTCTGTTCTTTCTTTCTCTATCAGCCTCAAGGCTGTTTCCTTGCTGTTCTTTTGATTCCTCGGCACGCTTTCTGTTCTTTCTTTCTCTATCAGCCTCAAGCCTGTTTCCTTGCTGTTCTTTTGATTCCTCGGCACGCTTTCTTTTCTGACTTTCTCTATCAGCAGCAAGTTTTTTGGCATAGACTCTTTGAGCATCTTCATCGGCTTTTGCCATTGTAAGTTCATCAGTCATTTTAAACTTAAACATTAATAGATTTCTACGTGAACATATATGTCTTAAATATCTTTAATGACGTCACCGTCATAGCAAAAATGACGACAACTAACTTCATGACGTCAGTCGACACAGAAACATGACGTCACCTGACAGACAGACAACTTATTTTTATATATATACTAGCTGTTGGGGTGGCGCTTCGCGCCACCCCAACACCTAGTTGATGGGGCGCTTCGCGCCCCCCCAAGCCCCCACGCGCGCGTAAGTCGTTACGCGCCATATTAGTTACGCGCCATTGTAGTTGTGTCCCTGTGTCCCACCTGTGAATAGAGATAGATATAAATATATGTTTTTAACTACGTAAAACATGCGAATATACAACATTCTTCGCTGTCCCATTGTCTGTGCATATAAATAGATTGTCAGGTTTACTGACTCTTGAACATGCAACATATAATTGTCCATGGGAAAAACAATCCGTATTCAGATCTATACCTCATTATTCTAATGATGTGTCCCTGTGTCCCGGTTGTCATTTATATTCCCTGTGTCCCGGTCGTCATTTGTGTCCCGGTGTCCCGGTCTGTAATTTCTATTCGAACAATCCCTGTGTCCCGGTCGTCATTTATATATCCCGCCTGTGCCCCCGGCGTCTCCGTTGTAGTTGTGTCCCTGTGTCCCGGTCGTCATTTATATTCCTAATTTCATGACGTCAGTCAACACATATATATAGATAGTGTAAATTTAACCTAAAGCTGAAATTTTATCCCAACTCCTTAAGAATGAGCTCTGAATCACAAAGGTCGTAGAATAAATAGTTGATATTACTAAAAATACTTTAGCGTAAAGAGTGAGGTATAACGAGGAAGTAAACCCCTCATATGCGTAATAATTTTTGTTCGTTTTAAGTTTTAATGCTGCTCCTTACTTTCAGTAGAAAAAACTCTTCATATTTATTTTTTCATTGTTTATTAAATAATGCTAGAAAATCCTGGGCCCCCTTTATTGAAATTCTCTTCCCCCATGACAAGTTTCTCCATGGAAATATCCTCCCACATAACTCCCCCCTCAAATCCCCCCCTAAACAAAAAAAAATCCCCCTGAAAACGCCTGTACACTTCCCAGTAACCATTACTATATGTAAACACAGGCCAAAGTTTGTAACTTGCAGCCCCTCCCACAGGGACTGCGGGGGAGTAAGTCGTACCTAAAGACATAGTTATTAGGTTTTTCGATAATGGTGAATAAAATGGCTATCTCAGAATTTTGACCCGGCAACTTTTGGGTAAAAATGAGCGTGGGAGGGGGCCTAGGTGCCCTCCAATTTTTTTGGTCACTTAAATAGGGCATTAGAACTTTTAATTTTCGTTAAAGTGAGCCCTCTGGCGACATTCTAGGACCACTCAGTCGATACGGTCACTCCTGGGAAAAAACAAAAAAACAAATAAACATGCATCCGTGATCTGTCTTCTGGCAACAAATGCGAAATTCCACATTTTTGTAGATAGGAGCTTGAAACTTCTACAACAAGGTTCTCTGATGCGCTGAATCTGATGGTGTGAATTTCGTTAAGATTGTATGACTTTTAGGGGGTGTTTCCCCCTATTTTCTGAAATGAGGCAAATGGTCTCAGGCTCGTAACTTTTGATGGGCTTAACTCATCTTGTTGAAACTTATATATTTAAAATCAGCAATAAAATGCGATTCTTTTGATGTAACTATTGGTATCAAAATTTAATTTTTTCAAGCTTCGGTTACTATTGAGTCGGGTCGTTCCTTACTACAGTTCGTTTCCTCGAAGTGTTTGATTTATGACCTTAACCGCATCCTGAAGCACATCTTTCAATTCTGGTGCTATCAATGAACTAAGAAGCGTCCAAAGTATTTTTACATGCCAGGACTGTAAGGTCCCGTCGGTCGCAAAAGGGTTCAGCTGACTAATTCGGAATAACATGCACTTCGTTCACAATCATACAATGGCTAAATGAAAATAACACAAAATGTTTATATAGTTTCTTGGAAATAACACTTAGAAATTTTCTTGATAATATTTATCAGGATTATTTCGGTTTTAAGAGATTGACAAAAATAAATCTAAATTTTTTATAAATTTTTATAACATCTTCTGGTTCATAGTAAATTTATGCAAGATATTATAATGATCGGAATAGAAATGCTGGTATAAACAGTCTTTCCGAACCAGAAAATTTTATGATATGTTTATCTGCGATGATTCTTATTTTTCTTTATAACAATATTTTTACAAGTTAAAAAATATTTTTTGTTAAATTATGTTTTTATCACTTGCGACCCCATAATTTTACTACGCGACCCCAAATGGGGTCGCGACCCATAGTTTAAGAAGCCCTGCTCTAAATGATAGCAGTGACTGGGGTGTCAATGTTAATGTTTACATCCAAGACTTCCATTTAGATGTTTTGATGCCTTCCAACTGCCACATTCTACGGCTGCCCATAGTGGCCTGATGCTACATTAAACTAGAACCAAAGTTAAATTGAAATCAAGTTGTCTGCAAATCTATTCCTCTGTCATGAATTCCGATATGTATTTAATTATCTTCAAGACTTATATTCGGTGGTTTGGATTTTTACCACTTCTTATGGCCAACCGTTGTGGCCTGATGAGGCATTTAACTAGAACCATAGTTACATTGAAGCCAGGTTGCCAACAAGTTTATTCCCATAGTCATAAAGTGACTTGTTAAATTAATAAATTATCTATAAGACTTACATTTTGAGGTGCTGATGCTTACCACTTACTACCTCCTGTGGCCACCCATGTGACCTAATTCTGCATCAAACTAGAATTATAATAAAATTGAAGTCAAGTTGTCAGCAAATCTATTCTCTTTGCCAAAAAATTATTATTGCAATTAATTATCTCCAAGACTATATATATATATATATATATATATATATATATATATATATATATATATATATATATATATATATATATATAAATAAGTTGTTTGTCTGACTGTCGACTGACGTCATGTTTGTTTGTCGACTGACGTCATTATAAGGATTGAGCTGTATATCGTCATGAAGTTGTCTGACGTCATGAAGTTAATTGTCGTCATTTTTGCTATGAAGGTGACGTCATTAACGGTATTTAAGATATTTGTTCACGGAAAAATGTTTAATTGTAAAATGACTGAAGAACCTACAATGGCAAACAGCCGAGGAAGCTGCTCAAAGAGTTTATGCCAAAAAACTTGCTCCTGGTAGAGAAAGTAAGAAAAGAAAGCGTTCCGAGGAATCACAAGAACAGCAAGAAAACAGGCTTGCAGCTGATAGAGAAAGTAAGAAAAGAAAGCGTGCCGGGGAATCACAAGAACAGCAAGAAAACAGGCTTGCGGCTAAAGAACGCAAAACCGCGCAGTTAGATGAAAATCCACCTGGACAGCGGGAGTCAAAACATATCAAAACTGAAAATGACAGCGATGATGATTGGGTTTGGGATTTTGACTTGGATAAGGTCATCAATGCCTATCAGATATAAGTTAAAAAAACAAAGGTTCGTCGATATGTAGTTCATAGTGACGCTGAAAAATAAAGAAGAAAAAGAAAACTGAAAAAAGAAAAAAGGTAAAAAACTAAAAAAAACTAAAAAGAAAAAACACTCAAAGAGAAATTACAGACCGGGACACAAATGACGACCGAGACAGAGGGAATATAAGTGACGACCGGGAACCTCAAAGAGAAATTACAGACTGGGACACCCGGACACAAATCACGACCGGGACAAAGGGAATATAAATGACGACCGGGACACAGGGACACAACTACAACGGGGACGCCGGGGGCACAGGCGGGATATATAAATGACGACCGGGACATAGGGATTGTTCGAATAGAAATTACAGACCGGGACACCAGGACACAAATGACGACCAGGACACCAGGACACAGGGAATATAAATGACGACCGGGACACTCAAAGAGAAATTACAAACTGGGACACCGGGACACAAATGACGACCGGGACACAGGGAATATAAATGACGACCGGGACACAGGGACACATCATTAGAATAATGAGGTATAGATCTGAATACGGATTGTTTTTCCAATGGACAATTATATGTTGCATGTTCAAGAGTCAGTAAACCAGACAATCTATTTATATACACAGACAATGGGACAGCGAAGAATGTTGTATATTCCCGCGGGGGGGCTTGGGGAGCGCGAAGCGCCCCACCATCTAGGTGTTGGGGTGGCGCGAAGCGCCACCCCAACAGCTAGTATATATATATATATATATATATATATATATATATATATATATATATATATATATATATATATATATATATATATATATATATATATATATATATATATATATATATATATATATATATATATATATATATAATTATTGATAATATTAATATATAAAATAACATTAATACTATCAATTATTAATCTTATTTGATTCTTACAATCAATATTAATTATTATTTTTATTAATAATGGATTTATTTATTTATGCATAAATAAAATTTTATAAATAAAATAAATTGTAAACTAATATATAAGTAAATTTAATATTTTATATATAGATAAAATAATTTATTTATTTTATATATAAAATAAAATTCTTTATCTCAGTATGGCAGATTTTAATTGTGTACTTTAATGAACTGATAATATGAAGTTTGAATGGAGCTGTAATTATTATAAATTTAGTAAGCTGTTTCAGAATTGTTGATTTAGTTGGCTTTTTACATTTTACAAAAGAAGGTAAAATGTGTCGTTTGTTATAATTGCAATTTACATGTTACAAAAAAATTCTTCCCGTGGACTAAGTCTAAAGGTCACCAATGGAGACCGTTAATCCACCCCTTGCGAACGAGGACGTGTTCACTAGGCATACTTTCGTATCTTTATGGTTTTTTTTTTTTTTTTTTTTTTTTTTTTTTTTTTTTTTTTTTTTTTTTTTTTTTTTTACAAAAAATTTCATTTTCAACTAAGAATTTAGAACTTGTTTAAGAAATAAAAATTTTGATGTGTAGCAAACAAGTATTTTCCAAACGTACAATCCTGTAAATTTCTTTGATGCTGAAAAGAATTTAGGCCAACATAGCATACAATTTCTAATACTGCGTTCAGTTCTATTCTCTATGATTGACAAAAACTTTATAAAACAATGAAGACCTACAAGTTTCTTTATCTTCTTCTAATATAAATCGCATTTCGCGAACAGTTTGTCTCTTAAGTCTTGGAGAATAATGCATCTGAGCGACTCTGGTTGCTACTGTTTCCAATTTTGGCTTCTTTCTCGAGCCGATTGCTTGTAACACTGCACGATTGGCTTCCACTTGACACATCTCTTCCATCTCCACCCTTTCCATCTCTTTAACTTTGACTCTTAGCTTTGCTTGTTGTTCAGGGTCTTCAGTCCTAGATCTGGATTTGGCAGCCTTTATTAATGTTTCCCTTTCGCTTTCTTCGTGTTTTTTTCTTTTTGCTTTCTGTAAGTCTTCGAGAAATTCAATTTGAGCTCTAACATCTTGACCAACATAATAATCTCCTTTGTTCTTAATAAATTCCATTTTATGTTTCGTGATAACCGATAGGCGTTCCAATATATGTTGTAGTCGTTCTTGAGTAGCGTGACTAAGCAGGGTAATGAAATCTGGGGATATCTCTTCTATGCCAGGATATTGAGATAAGACTTTCTGCACTTTTCCTTGTAATGACGTTGGAGGAAAAAATACTTCGTCTTCAACTGATCAGATTTGAGTTCCAACTAATATAGTGGGACCTAGGAGTCTTTGAGATTCCTCGGCTAAATTTACTCCACCCATCGTTGCCACATCATTGATATCATCATCACCACTAAGGACAGGCGAGGAATTAAGAGACGAGCTGAATTTGTTTTCTTTGGATATGATACTCTTTTGGACAGAACTACACATGGACACAGGGCTTTCTATTCCTTTGTTAACTGTTTTGAGCTGATTAGGAGTTACCAAATTCCTCTAGGGTACCTTTTCTTTCGGGATGACTATTCTGTTTTGTATATTTTGGGTTCTAGGCGGTTCAGGTGGTGCACCAATTGTATGTTGGGTAGCAACAGGAGCTTGCACAGTTATTTGAGTTTGGGGGCTTTGAAATTGGTTAGGCTGTATGGCTCTGATTATTGGAGCATTTGCGACTGTTTTGGAGCCAAGTGGGGACATGGGACTAGCTGGCACAACTGGTGGTGGAGCAGGTGCTGAATTTAGAGATGGCGGAACAAGTCCATCAATTTTTATATCATATTTTTATATCATAATTTTTATATAATTTTATAATTTTATATATATTTTTTTTATATAATATATATTTTTATATATATTTTTATATATAATTTTATATAATTTTTATATCATAATTTTTATATATATAAATATATATAATATATATATATATATATATATATATATATATATATATATATATATATATATATATATATATATATATATAATATAAATAAACAATATTATAATAAATTAATACAAAACGTTAAGAAAAAGTGATAAAATAATTAAAGATAAAAAGGGTAAAAACTACTCATAAAAACCAAAAAAAAATTAACTCAGGCGATAGTTTACTGAGCTTGATTGTTGGCTTTATCATTCAGTATCCTTAGAGCCTTTTGGCAGTTTAATCCAATTATCAGTTTTACACTCTTTACACTAGATTTATCCTTCTCTACAATTTCCACAACTCTATCACCATCAACAATTACTTTGCCAGATTTCTCCATCAGGTTTTCTTCAATCAAAATAGAACCACCACTAACACCATCTACTTGCATCATCTACATGATTTTTGTGAGGTTTATCCTTTGTCCTGTTTAAGCTTTTTTCTTTTACCTTTTTCTTGAGGCGCTTTATCAAGTGTTTCTGTGTCATTTAAAATTGATATTTGCTCACTACTTGGCATTTCCACATTGTTTTGTACAACCTGCACTGGTGAGCCAACACTACTTGGATTCACAATTGGAGAATATTTGTGTGAAATCTGGTCATGTATTTGTGCTGGGAGCGTTGAGTCTGAGATGGGTGAATTTGTGACATCAGACTTTGTTGTGAAGTCCCTACACTCAAAGCAACAGAGGCAGGAGATAGTGGCGAAGGCCCTGGAGACTACATTGGGGCATAAAAGCTCACGTGCTGCATTATCTAAAAGTTCAAGATAAATATTTCAAAATAAAATAAAGAAAAGAATAACAACATATAATTAGCTACATTTGACATTGCACTACGCGATTTTGGGGTGCCTCAGGTAATTGATGATGCTTCTGTAAGGCAATCTTTCTTCTTAAAGCGTCAGTTTTAACAACTTTAAAAACTTTGCCTACAAAATGCTGCCTTTTCTATGAAAAACCAGCTTGTCATTATCTATACTCTTTAAACACTGGAAAAAATGCTGTATTTAAGCAGCATTAGATTTAGAACATACCTTTAATATAAAACAAAATATGTTACTAATGGTTTTGACACAAAACGGCATATTTTCTAAAATGGACAGAAAATACATGTTACAAATTATCCCCGTCCTTCTCTAACTTAATTATATTTTTTTGAAGATATTGTCACATATTGATAGATCTGTATGTCTGAAGGTGGTGATTTCGAAGAAGCCCTTGTAGTCTAACAAACAAAACAACCAAAGATGTCATAACTAAATAAAGCAAATCAACAATTAATTTCTAATCCACAAAATTTAAAAAAAAAGAATCCAGCATTAAAGAACAAAATACAGTGTAGTAAATAAACGATTAAGAGTCCAATTTCAAATTATCTTAGAAGATAGGTTATAGTATGCCAAGTCAAATTATTTGAAAGTTTGCTAAACTAAAATGCAATTAAGTATTGAGCTTTCCAAGGCTTGTAGTAGCAAAAAAAAAAGAAAAAAAGAATATTTGCAAAGATGGTAGATACATTCCCATAGGAAGGTAGATCTTTCTTCGCTGTTCTATGGGAAGGTCACCTCCCACCCGTCAGATGTAAAAAAAAAACACCCTATTTGGCAATTCATAAAAAAAGCGAAAAATAGACAAATTGCCCCCCCCCCAAATTTAATACGTTTTGTTCCTTAAACCAAACATTTAACTTGGTCGAATTGGCGCCATTAGCTGTAATACAAGGATGGTTGTTCATACAAAGATGGTTTTTTCATAGAAGGATAGTTGTTTACACAAAGATGGTTTCAAGCAGTTCGTGGTAACGAACTGTAGTAAGGAGTGATCCGGCTCAATAGTACGAAACTCTAAAAAACAAAATTTTGACCGTGATCAGTCTTCTGGCAAAAAATATGAAATTCCACAATTTTGTAGATAGGAGCTTGAAACTTCTGCAGTAGGGTTTTCTGATACGCTGAATGTGATTCGTTAAGATTCTATGACTTTTAGAGGGTGTTTCACCCTATTTTTCAAAACAAGGCCAATTTTCTCAGGCTCGTAACTTTTTATATGTAAGACTAATTTTGATGAAACTTATATATTTAAAACCTGCATAAAAATCCAATTCTTTTGATGTATCTATTAGTATTAAAATCCCATTTTTAAAAGTTTCGTTTACTATTGAGCCGGGTCGCTCCTTACTACAGTTCGTTAACACCAGCTGTTTGATTACATTTGAGGTTTTGGCATTTCTTTAAAAGGTTAATTTTATCCCAGAGTACGCTGAAAAATCAGAACCACTGGAATACAGTTAAAACTTCTTTGAGTAAAGCTTAAATGAAAATTAAAAAAAAAATCAGACAAAATGTTCCCCAGAAAGTGCCATTATACCAGAGATGGGCTGTACAACCGTAATAGTAACAAAAGGATTTTTCCGAATTGTTCATGAGGATAAGCCATGCGCATCAGTGTTAGTGGTTGAAGCTTAACGACAACCAATAAATGCAAAGTCACTTTTCTTCCGTACTTAATAGAAGAGATATGACACTACAGTATTCATCAGACACATTTCTGTCTTTGAATTGAAAACATCTGAACACTATTTAATAACATATAGAACAAAAACAAGTTGGCACACAAACCAAGTTTGACTATGAATATGATTAAACAAAATGGGGAAAAATCCTGTGAATTGGAAATAGGCCAAACTTGGACAAAACATGCTGGCAATCCTGTAACCTTTGAGATGGATTTACCATGTATGTCGTTCAGACAGTCTGTCGTTCTGTCTTTTGGATCTGTTCCTGTCACGGTTGAACCAGCTGGTATTGATCCTGTAATTTTTGAGATGACTTTACCGAGTGTGTTGTTCAGACAGTCTGTCGTTCTGTCTTTTGGATCTGTTTCTGTCACGACTGAACCAGCAGGCGTTGATGTCAGGACTCAGGAGACAGGATCACAACAATTTAACTTTCGACCTTTTGGATCAAATGTGGACAAATGCAAGATCTTTGAGAAAGAACGAAAGAGGCTCAGTCGGACATCCTGGGCCTTTGCAGCAGAGCTGAATGATCGTGACAAGGAGAGAAGAAAAAAGGCCATGACTCGTGCTGAAGAAATACAGAAGCTATTAGACCCAAGCCTTACAAAGCTGAGATCGAAAAAAAAGGAAAATGGGCTCCGTAATGAGTTTTACAAGGCAATAGAAAGGTATGATGATAATTTTATTTTAATATACACAGATGGTTCTTTCAAGTTGAATCAAGGAAGTGGATGTTCGATAGCCATTCCTCGCCGTAAACAAGTAATATGCATAAGAACAGAAAGTAAAAGTTCAATCCAAGCCGAATATGAAGGAATATTGAGAGCATTGGAGGTAATTTTAAGCCCAAAATGGGGATCTCAAGATTCGGTAGTTATTTGTACTGACTGTTTGAGCTGCTTAGACTCTATAGTGTCTGCTTAGACTCTATATATGTCCGCTTGTGATACTTAAATTTTCTTATTCGGAATTCTACATGTACGTGTATTTACCTGAAGGAAGCTTAAAGGGCCCTTAACTTGGTATCTAATGGAAAATATTGTCTGAATACAACGCCTCTTATACAATGTATAACGTCATTGCAATACTACTCTATATTTTTTTGCTCTTTAAATCTATTTGAATGTTACGTCTTTCACATTAAAGATTTGTTTTTAAATAAAGGCTCTAAAGTATAGTCAGCCGAAGCATGCATGTCCTGTCCATGACCCTCCAGAGTCTTGCCATGCCCCGTGGGTGGGGTCTGCGCCCCAAACGGGGAATCACGGGCCAAAAGAGAGAAAAAGGAAAAAAACATTTTTCCCTTCTTTAAAATCTTGAAAAAGGATAAGAGTAAAGTTTCCAACTTAAAAAAAAAGACAAAATTCCGACTTTGTCAAACCTTTAAATGAATACTTGGCAAAAAGATTTGGGTGATATTTCATAGCATTTTTTAATTCGACAGAAAGACTTTTATAGTGATGAATGTTATTTACATTTGTTCTGCAAAATAATTATTTGTATGTAGGCTAAATTCATTTGTTTCCATGCCGAAATAGATCAAAATAATTCTTAAGTGCAAATCCCCTTTCCCCATAAGCCACCTAGTAGAAGTTTGTAGGAACAGTTTTTCGAGCAATAGTATAACGTTCAAAAAATGCAAAATAAAAAAAATATATATCCAAGGAACGCTATTAGAAAATAAAGGGTGAAAAGATCCGAAACGAACAGAAAAAAGTATATAGGAAGAGACGAAAGTAAAGCAAGTTTTTGAATAATCACATGACAAACTTTTAAACAGTGATACATGCTTTAGTGCATCACATTAAAGGTCCTGCCAAAATAAAAAGCGAATTGCGTTTTGGAATTAAGTCTATGACGTGCTTTGTGAACCAAATGATATACTGGCTGAATCAAACAATGCTTTATTTGTCGGAAAAGAGTTCCCCTGTTCCTCATTCTATGGTCTTCTGACGTAGATATTGACATAATTTACGAGCTGATGATTCAAATAATATAATCTGTTTTTGTTTAAATTTTTTTCTTACATATTAGCTACCCGAAAAATATGCATATTTTAGGATTATGCATATTTGACCTAAAAATATAATAAACACAAAGCTAATCAGCATAATAAATTGCAAGTTTTCGTTTTGTCAGGTAAAAGCTTTTTTTGTAAAACAGTCCTTGCAAAGTAGACAGTTGATATAGACAATTATTTCAAGTTCCATGTAAATGAATTATTCATTGAGGCTTCATAAAATTGTGCATAGTAATGTAGTTTTGCATAAGCCACTAAAGAAGAAGAGTGGGTGTGAGTAGGTCGGTGGGAAGGGGTGGGCCTGAAGCCTCAAAAATGTATTTTGGCTCAAGTTTTCTTGCTTAATGAAAATTCAGATAAATATAGAAGAGAGGAAGAAGTAGGTAGATTTCACTCCTAATGTCCTTCCGATAAGCCTGTGAGATGGCGCTGAGGTGTAATAGCGCCCTTCTTATTGGAGAGGTATTTTGTGCAACATAGGTTCGTAAGCTTACCTGCACAGAAGGGTAGGAGGTAAGGAGGGAATGGGTATCCACTGTAAAATATTTTGTTGAAGAAATCTTGAAAACCTTGAAAATGATAGCGACTCTCGAAGCATTATTGTTCAAATGTTAGGCTTTGAAAATGGTGATTGAAGGGGGAGTGGAAGCCTCCCTCGCATTTAAGAGAGCCCTGGATCAAATAGTTCGTAGCATATCACTTTAAGTAAAGGGCAAGCCTTGTCAATAGAAAGCGAAACTAATGCGCTCAATTCTCTAAAAATGAATACTTACGCACCAGTGTAACTAAAGTAGTAATAAAAGTGTTTTTTTCACTCTGCCTCGAGAATGAAATAGCTTATTGTTGTGTATTTGCTAAAAAGATTTAATCTAAACTTAAAATGTTTTAAAGGGCGATCATTATACAACTTGCAACTACCCATTAATTATATTCGTTGCACTCAAAAATGCTTTAAATAAAGCACTATAAAACCTTAATATAAAGAGCGGGAACCTAAGGGTACGGGTAGTCCCATTCAGATACATTGTGAATGTATGTCAACTTTTCAGAGAAACTAATACTGGGGAACCAGCCAGATTTCCTGTACCAAATTTCTTTATCAATTCAATTCCATTTATTCAAAAGAAAAACAGAAAAAACTACAAAACTTTAGACCCCCACAAAGCCTTTTCGGCCCGTGACAGTGGGATACTAAACATAATGTTAAATAATAGCACTAAAATCAAACAAAAGGTCAAGAAGAAAGAAGAAAAAAACAAAAAATTACAAAAACAAAAACTACCATGCCAATCAAAATAAATAAATTAAACAAATTGAAAATGAAAGATAGAGGGGAAAAAGAAGAGAGGAGAGAACTAGCTGTTTAGGCATAAGAGGGGGCTGGGTAGCTCTTTTTTCAATTGTCCATAAGGATGGCATTTTAACTAGTTAACTGGTTGACCTAATTGTAACTGGTAGGGAATTCCATATGGAGGCACAACATAAAAATGGTTGGAAATCTGATCTTATGGTTTTAGTTTTCTGACTGGAAATATCATATCTGTCTTGCTTTCTCTTTACTGACTCAATTCTACGTGTGGAGGTGTTAAGAGTAATTGTCTGGGGTAAACTTTTACCATTAGTGAATTGTCCAGACGACATTTCATTGAGGAGGGGGATTTTTTCGTGGAGGCGGAACCAGATTTCCTGGCGTTATTGAAAAAACTTAAAACGAAAAGAAATTATTATGTATTCAAGAAGACTGCCCCCTCCTCAATTCCTCGCTCTTTTCGCTAAGTTGTCCCATTTTTTTTTTGTCTCAATAATTTTGTCCCAGTTCTTTAAAAAGGACTCCTGAAACACAAGGGTCGTTTAATTAAAACAAAACTTTGGCATGAAGAGTGAGGTGTTGAGGAAGTGGCAATCTCCTCGTATACGCAATAATTTCTGTTCGTTGATGTTTTAATATTGCTCCTTATTTTCAGTTGAAAAAGCTTGTTTTTTTAAAATATAATTTGTGAAGAAAAGGTACTTCCTATGGAAGAGATTGACTTTCAAGAAGTTTCGCTGAGAGAAGCAACTGCAGCTAATTCGATAACCGGTAGGCAAGGCTATATACGCTTTCAATGCAAAAGGAAAGCGTTCCACAAGCACATTCAGTTGTACAAACACGGGCCTTTTATGCAAAAGTGCCATAATAGTTAAAGTTGTCGCAATAAATGGGATTTCAATCACACAATATAGTAGAGTTCAGGTTCTTTCAATATTTTAAACATTTGGTGCTCCAGCAATATTGCAATTAGATAATGGTAGAGAATTCTGTAATCAATTTCAATCCGAAATTTACGCTATGTGCAATTTTTTATTGCTATTATTTTATTTTCTAATTAAAAATGTACTGTGTGTTTTACGTTCTTAGTCATTCCTCCCAGGAACAGCGGCGAAAAAATGTTTAAAGCGGAGAAAAAAAATGTAAAAAGCTGTAGAAATGCTCAACATTCATCATTAGTGCATGGTGAATGTTGATATTCTTCGGTAAGTCAGAAATAAGGATATTTAGCAAATACTTCGGATATAAACCAAATGAATATGTTTTTGTTGACATTCAACGATGAATTTCGACATTTAACAAACAGTTTTATTCATTTTAGCTGAAGTTTACTCGTAACCATTCCTCATAATGAAAGTTTTTTTTAGGGGGGGGGGGCATGGTACTCTCCTTCCTCCTTCTATATTTTTCTGGGTCCTTGACGAAACTTAAGAAATTTGGGCCTAAAAATACGCTTTTTGACGCTTCAAAGGCCCTCCCCCTGTCCCTACTTGCAGATATATTGACTGGTCATCCTCCCTAGTAGCTGATGTACAATTAACTAAATTCAGTGCTGAATAAGCTCTACTTAAGTGAAGCGATTAAATAATTATCCGTATTAGAAGTTCATTTTGTGGAGTGCTTTTAGCTTGAGCAACGAATGGGTCACTGTGCGAATTAATGACCTCCGAAACTGTAAAGCTGAACACATAGCTTTCCAATTGTTGTAAATCGATTGGCTATCTCATAATTTCCACTCGGTTGTATTTTGGTCCTCTGAAGGCCAAAGTTGTCGTTTTTTACCAGAAAACTGTAGAAAGCGCTGCTTTTCTGTGGTGCGATCTCTTGCCATTTATAAAAGGACGTAGAAGTTTGAATTTACAGTCGAGCAATCCATCCCCTTTATTCTAGGATATGATCATCCTTGGAGAAAAAGAATACCTGTCCGTGACCAAACTTGTCGAAAAAAAAAAATTTTGCTTTTCTTAGATAGAGATTAGAAACCTCTCTCAAAGGGTTCTCCGACTATCTAAACTTGACAATGAGATTTGTATTTTAATTGTTCTGATTGTTTCTTGGTGTTTTCCACATTTTCCTTTAATTTGTCAAATTTTATCAGGCTCGTATGTTTTGTTAAATAATTCTTATCACAGTGAATTTTATGTATAAAAGATACAATTCATTTTATCTATAAATTGCCACCAAAATAATTTTTTTTAGATTTTCGGTTATAATTAGTATGAGTCGCTTCTTACTTACAGTTCGCTACCACAAAATGTTTGATATAGATACAGTATGACTTCTGCCCTTATTCTTTAGATTGTTGTTAATGCATCAATTTAGCTCACTGTAAAGTAATAAGGTCAGCGCAAATCGAGTCAAAGAACTGTCCAAAGTTTTATCTTATCCATTTACTAACTTATTATAAAGAGTTACTGTGCTTATTGTGATATCGTATTTATACTTTTGTTTCAGAATCCTATGGGTCAACGCATGGGGCAACCAAATTTAGCGGCGATGAGTCAGCAAGGTCCTCCTTTTGATGATGGCTTATTTGACTTAATCTAGTATGATTATTTAAATTTTTACTTGTTTAGATTTTCCATTCTATTTTGTATATAGATTATGTATATAATTTGTAAAATGTTATTCTAACCAGTGGTGGGATTTGAAAACTGTGCCTCCGTTATCATTCTTCCAGGGCTGCCACAGGTTCAGGTGGTAATAAATAGGGATTTTGGACCCAAAATGGACCTCAAAGTTTTCAGAAAGATTTTGAAAGAAAAAGCAGTGACACAACAACAAATGACACTTTACAAAAAAAAAACAGAAAACAAATGAAATGATCCTTTGAAGACATCTCTCCATGATCAGAGGCCAAATGATAATTAAGAAACAGACCTCCTTAGAATCATAACGTTATAGGAGGAGCCTTTTTTTACTGAACGCTTTTCTTTCGGATACAAAATCAGATACAAAATATGATGAAAGAGATAAGTCAAACCATTCTTATTCAAACTAGACTTCAAACCCTAAACCTTACAAAAAGAAAAGAAGTTAGTAGAAAAATATAGAAGCTGTTACCAGAAATGCATTCAAATAAAAAAAAAAGGGCGATAGGAAGTAATCTAATGGTTCGAGAAATGTATGCAGGCTCAAAACTGTACAAGA